>NW_027596671.1:0-186848 GCF_964194155.1 Cetorhinus maximus
CTCTCCCCACTCTCCCCACACTCCCCGCTCTCCCCACACTCCACACTCTCTCCCCACTCTCCCCACTCTCCCCACTCCACCACTCCCCCACACTCCCCACTCCCCCCACTCTCCCCACACTCCCCACTCTCCCACTCTCTCTCCACTCTCCCCGCTCTCCCCACTCTCCCCACTCTCTCCACACTCTCTCCCCGCTCCCCCCACTCCCCCCCACTCTCCACACTCTCTCCCCGCTCCCCCCACCCCCCCACTCCCCCCACTCCCCCCACTCCCCCTACTCTCCCCACTCTCTCCCACTCTCCCCACTCTCTCCCCACTCTCTCCCCACTCTCTCCCCACTCTCTCCCCACTCTACCCACTCTCTCCACCTCCCGCCCCCCCCCACCTCCCCACTCCCCCCACTCTCCCCCCACTCTCCCCACTCTCCCCACTCTCCCCCTCCTCCCGCTCTCCCCACTCTCACCTGTCTCTCCCCACTCTCTCCCCACTCTCCGCTCTCTCCCACTCTCACCTGTCTCTCCCACTCTCCCCACTCTCCCCACACTCCCCGCTCTCCCCACACTCCACACTCTCTCCCCACTCTCCCCACTCTCCCCACTCCCACCACTCTCCCCACACTCCCCACTCCCCCACTCTCCCCACACTCCCCACTCTCCCCACTCTCTTCCACTCTCCCGCTCTCTCCCCACTCTCCCCACTCTCTCTCCACTCTCCCCGCTCTCCCCCACTCCCCCACTCTCCACACTCTCTCCCCGCTCCCCCCACCCCCCCACTCCCCCCACGCCTCCCCCACTCCCCTACTCTCCCCACTCTCTCCCCACTCTCCCCACTCTCCCCACTCCCCCCACTCCCCCCACTCTCCCTACTCTCCCCACTCTCTCCCCACTCCCCCCACTCTCCCCAGTCTCCCCCGCTCTCCCCACTCTCCCCGCTCTCCCAACTCTCCCCGCTCTCCCCACTCTCCACACTCCCCCTCCCACCTCTCACTCCTCCCCCCCCACCTCCCTCGCCACTTCCTCCGCATTTTCCCTCCACTCCCCCCCTCCCCACCCCCGAAACCTCTGTGTCCCCTCTCCGACCGCACCCACACGCACAGATTCACGCCCACCTCTCACCCCCTCACACCCCCTCACACCCCTCACACCCCCTCACACCCCCTCACACCCCCTCTCAACCCCTCTCAACCCCTCACACCCCCTCACACCCACACACCCCCTCACACCCCCTCTCAACCCCTCTCAACCCCTCACACCCCCTCACACCCACACACCCCCTCACACCCCCTCTCAACCCCTCTCAACCCCTCACACCCACTCACACCCACTCACACCCCCTCACACACCCTCACACCCCCTCTCAACCCCTCTCAACCCCTCTCAACCCCTCACACCCCCTCACAACCACACACCCCCTCACACCCACTCACACCCCCTCACACCCCCTCACACCCCCTCACACCCCCTCTCAACCCCTCTCAACCCCTCACACCCCCTCACACCCACACACCCCCTCACACCCCCTCACACCCCCTCACACCCCCTCACACGCTCTCACACCCACTCACACCCACTCACAGCCACTCACACTCACTCACAGCTCCTCACACCCACTCACACCTCCTATCAGCCCCTCACACCCCCTCACACCCCCTCACACCCCCTCACACCCCCTCACAACCACTCACACCCCCTCACACCCCCTCACACCCCCTCACACCCTCTCACACCCCCTCACACCCACTCACACCCCCTCACACCCACTCACATCCCCTCACAAACCCTCACACCTCCTCACACACATCACACAACCTCACACCCGCACACACACCCGCACACCTCCTCTCACCCCCTCACACCCCTCACACAATCTCACACCCGCACACACCCACATGGACCCCCTCACACCCCCTCACACCCACTCACACCCACTCACACCCACTCACACCCCCTCACACCCCCTCACACCCCCTCACACCCTCTCACACCCCCTCACACACCCTCACACCCCCTCACTACACAGCCCCTCACCCTCACACCCCCTCACTACACAGCCCCTCACCCTCACACCCCCTGACTACACAGCCCCTCACCCTCACACCTCTCACTACACAGCCACTCACCCGCACACCCCCTCACTACACAGCCCCTCACCCTCACACCCCTCACTACACTGCTCCTCAACCTCACACTCCCTCACTAGACAGCAACTCCCACTCACAACCCCTCATTACATATCTCCTCACACTCACATCGACTGTGTAAAAGTACAGAGTCACTGTTCATTCAGGGTAAGGATCACTCACTGTGTAACTGTACAGAGTCACTGTTCATTCAGGGTAAGGATCACTCACTGTGTAACTGTACAGAGTCACTGTTTATTCAGGGTAAGTGTCACTCACTGTGTAACTGTACAGAGTCATTGTTTATTCAGGGTAAGGGTCACTCACTGTGTAACTGTACAGAGTCACTGTTTATTCAGGGTAAGGATCACTCACTGTGTAACTGTACAGAGTCACTGTTCATTCAGGGTAAGGATCACTCACTGTGTAACTGTACAGAGTCACTGTTTATTCAGGGTAAGGGTCACTCACTGTGTAACTGTACAGAGTCATTGTTTATTCAGGGTAAGGGTCACTCACTGTGCAACTGTACAGAGACACTGTTTATTCAGGGTAAGGGTCATTCACTGTGTAACTGTACAGAGACACTGTTTATTCAGGGTAAGGATCACTCACTGTGTAACTGTACAGAGTCACTGTTTATTCAGGGTAAGGGTCATTCACTGTGTAACTGTATAGAGTCACTGTTTATTCAGGGTAAGTGTCACTCACTGTGTAACTGTACAGAGTCACTGTTTATTCAGGGTAAGAGTCACTCAGTGTGTAACTGTACAGAGTCACAGTTTATTCAGGGTAAGGATCAGTCACTGTGTAACTGTACAGAGTCACTGTTTATTCAGGGTAAGAATCACTCACTGTGTAACTGTACAGAGTCACTGTTCATTCAGGGTAAGGATCACTCACTGCGTAACTGTACAGAGTCACTGTTTATTCAGGGTAAGGGTCACTCACTGTGTAACTGTACAGAGTCATTGTTTATTCAGGGTAAGGGTCACTCACTGTGTAACTGTACAGAGACACTGTTTATTCAGGGTAAGGGTCATTCACTGTGTAACTGTACAGAGACACTGTTTATTCAGGGTAAGGATCACTCACTGTGTAACTGTACAGAGTCACTGTTTATTCAGGGTAAGGGTCATTCACTGTGTAACTGTATAGAGTCACTGTTTATTCAGGGTAAGTGTCACTCACTGTGTAACTGTACAGAGTCACTGTTTATTCAGGGTAAGAGTCACTCAGTGTGTAACTGTACAGAGTCACAGTTTATTCAAGGTAAGGATCAGTCACTGTGTAACTGTACAGAGTCACTGTTTATTCAGGGTAAGAATCACTCACTGTGTAACTGTACAGAGTCACTGTTTATTGAGGGTAAGGGTCACTCACTGTGTAACTGTACAGAGTCACTATTTATTCAGGGTGAGGATCACTCACTATGTAACTGTACAGAGTCACTGTTTATTCAGGGTAAGGATCACTCACTGTGTAACTGTACAGAGTCACTGTTTGTTCAGCGTAAGGATCACTCGCTGGGTAACTGTACAGAGTCACTGTTTATTCAGGGTAAGGATCACTCGCTGTGTAACTGTACAGAGTCACTGTTTATTCAGTGTAAGAATCAGTCACTGTGTAACTGTACAGAGTCACTGTTTATTCAGGGTAAGGGTCACTCACTGTGTAACTGTACAGAATCACTGTTTATTCAGGGTGAGGATCACTCACTGTGTAACTGTACAGAGTCACTGTTTATTCAGGGTAAGGGTCACTCACTGTGTAACTGCACAGAGTCACTGTTTATTCAGGTTGAGGATCACTCACTGTGTAACTGTACAGAGTCACTGTTTATTCAGGGTAAGGGTCACTCACTGTGTAACTGCACAGAGTCACTGTTTATTCAGGGTAAGGATCACTCACTGTGTAACTGTACAGAATCACTGTTTATTCAGGGTAAGGATCACTCACTGTGTTACTGTACAGAGTCACTGTTTATTCAGGGTAAGGATCACTCACTGTGTAACTGTACAGAGTCACTGTTTATTCAGGGTAAGGGTCAGTCACTGTATAACTGTACAGAGTCACTGTTTATTCAGGGTAAGGATCATTCACTGTGCAAATGTACAGAGTCACTGTTTTTCAGGGTAAGGATCACTCACTGTGTAAATGTACAGAGTCACTGTTTATTCAGGGTAAGGATCAATCACTGTGTAACTGTACAGAGTCACTGTTTATTCAGGGTAAGGATCACTCACTGAGTAACTGTACACAGTCACTGTTTATTCAGGGTAAGGATCACTCACTGAGTAACTGTACAGAGTCACTGTTTATTCAGGGTAAGGATCACTCACTGTGTAATTGTAAAGAGTCACTGTTTATTCAGGGTAAGGATCAATCACTGTGTAACTGTACAGAGTCACTGCTTATTCAGGGTAAGGGTCACTCACTGTGTAACTGTACAGTGTCTCTGTTTATTCAGCGTGAGGATCACTCACTGTGTAACTGTACAGAGTCACTGTTTATTCAGGGTAAGGATCACTCTCTGTGTAACTGTACAGAGTCACTGTTTATTCAGAGTAAGGGTCACTCACTGTGTAACTGTACAGAGTCAATGTTTATTCAGGGTGAGGGTCACTCACTGTGTAACTGTACAGAGTCACTGTATATACAGGGTAAGGATCACTCACTGTGTAACTGTACAGAGTCACTGTTTATTCAGGGTAAGGATCTCGCACTGTGTAACTGTACAGAGTCACTGTTTATACAGGGTAAGGGTCACTCACTGTGTAACTGTACAGAGTAACTGTTTATTCAGGGTAAGGGTCACTCACTGTGTAACTGTAAATAGTCTTTGTTTATTCAGGGTAAGGGTCACTCACTGTGTAACTGTAAAGAGCCTATGTTTATTCATATTAAGTATCACTCACTTTTTAACTACAGAGGGTCACTGTTTATTCAGGGTAAGGGTCACTCACTGTGTAAATGTACAGAGTCACTGTTTATTCACGGTAAGGGTCACTCACTGTGTAACTGTACAGACTCACTGTTTATTCAGGGTAAGGATCACTCACTGTGTAACTGTACAGAATCACTGTTTATTCAGGGTGAGGATCACTCACTGTGTAACTGTACAGAGTCACTGTTTATTCAGGGTAAGGATCACTCACTGTAAATGTACAGTGTCACTGTTTATTCTGGGTAAGGGTCACTCACTGTAAATGTACAGTGTCACTGTTTATTCTGGGTAAGGGTCACTCACTGTGTAACTGTACAGAGTCACTGTTTATTAAGGGTGAGGATCACTCACTGTGTAACTGTACAGAGTCACTGTATTTTCAGGGTAAGGATCACTCACTGTGTAACTGTTCAGAGTCACTGTTTATTCAGGGTAAGGATCACTCACTGTGTAACTGTACAGATTCACTGCATATTCAGGGTAGGATCACTCGCTGTGTATCTGTACAGAGTCACTGTTTATTCAGGGTAAGGATCACTCACTGTGTAAATGTACAGAGTCACTGTTTATTCAGGGTAAGGATCAATCACTGTGTAACTGTACAGAGTCACTGTTTATTCAGGGTAAGGATCACTCACTGAGTAACTGTACAGAGTCACTGTTTATTCAGGGTAAGGATCACTCACTGTGTAAATGTACAGAGTCACTGTTTATTCAGGGTAAGGATCAATCACTGTGTAACTGTACAGAGTCACTGTTTATTCAGGGTAAGGGTCAGTCACTGTGTAATTGTACAGAGTCACTCTTTATTCAGAGTCAGGATCACTCACTGTGTAACTGTACAGAGTCACTGCTTATTCAGGGTAAGGGTCACTCACTCTGTAACTGTACGGTGTCTCTGTTTATTCAGCGTGAGGATTACTCACTGTGTAACTGTACAGAGTCACTGTTTATTCAGGGTAAGGATCACTCACTGTGTAACTGTACAGAGTCACTGTTTATTCAGGGTAAGGGTCACTCACTGTGTAACTGTACAGAGTCACTGTTTATTCAGGGTGAGGATCACTCACTGTGTAACTGTACAGAGTCAGTGTTTATTCAGGGTGAGGGTCACTCACTGTGTAACTGTAAAGAGTCACTGTTTATTCAGGGTAAGGGTCAGTCACTGTGTAACTGTACAGAGTCACTCTTTATTCAGGGTCAGGATCACTCACTGTGTAACTGTACAGAGTCACTGCTTATTCAGGGTAAGGGTCACTCACTGTGTAACAGTACAGTGTCTCTGTTTATTCAGCGTGAGGATCACTCACTCTGTAACTGTACAGAGTCACTGTTTATTCAGGGTAAGGATCACTCTCTGTGTAACTGTACAGAGTCACTGTTTATTCAGGGTAAGGGTCACTCACTGTGTAACTGTACAGAGTCAATGTTTATTCAGGGTGAGGGTCACTCACTGTGTAACTGTACAGAGTCACTGTATATTCAGGGTAAGGATCACTCACTGTGTAACTGTACAGAGTCACTGTTTATTCAGGGTAAGGATCTCGCACTGTGTAACTGTACAGAGTCACTGTTTATACAGGGTAAGGGTCACTCACTGTGTAACTGTACAGAGTAACTGTTTATTCAGGGTAAGGGTCACTCACTGTGTAACTGTAAATAGTCTTTGTTTATTCAGGGTAAGGGTCACTCACTGTGTAACTGTAAAGAGCCTATGTTTATTCATATTAAGTATCACTCACTTTTTAACTACAGAGGGTCACTGTTTATTCAGGGTAAGGGTCACTCACTGTGTAACTGTACAGAGTCACTGTTTATTCACGGTAAGGGTCACTCACTGTGTAACTGTACAGACTCACTGTTTATTCAGGGTAAGGATCACTCACTGTGTAACTGTACAGAATCACTGTTTATTCAGGGTGAGGATCACTCACTGTGTAACTGTACAGAGTCACTGTTTATTCAGGGTAAGGATCATTCACTGTAAATGTACAGTGTCACTGTTTATTCTGGGTAAGGGTCACTCACTGTGTAACTGTACAGAGTCACTGTTTATTAAGGGTGAGGATCACTCACTGTGTAACTGTACAGAGTCACTGTATTTTCAGGGTAAGGATCACTCACTGTGTAACTGTTCAGAGTCACTGTTTATTCAGGGTAAGGGTCACTCACTGTGTAACTGTACAGAGTCACTGTTTATTCACGGTAAGGGTCACTCACTGTGTAACTGTACAGTGTCACTGTTTATTCAGGGTAAGGTTCACTCACTGTAAATGTACAGTGTCACTGTTTATTCTGGGTAAGGGTCACTCACTGTGTAACTGTACAGAGTCACTGTTTATTAAGGGTGAGGATCACTCACTGTGTAACTGTACAGAGTCACTGTATTTTCAGGGTAAGGATCACTCACTGTGTAACTGTTCAGAGTCACTGTTTATTCAGGGTAAGGGTCACTCACTGTGTAACTGTACAGAGTCACTGTTTATTCAGAGTAAGGGTCACTCACTGTGTAACTGTACAGTGTCACTGTTTATTCAGGGTAAGGTTCACTCACTGTAAATGTACAGTGTCACTGTTTATTCTGGGTAAGGGTCACTCACTGTGTAACTGTAAAGAGTCACTGTTTATTCAGGGTAAGGGTCACTCACTGTGTAACTGTAAAGAGCCTTTGTTTATTCAGGATAAGTATCACTCACTTTTTAACTACAGAGGGTCACTGTTTATTCAGGGTAAGGGTCACTCACTGTGTAACTGTACAGAGTCACTGTTTATTCAGGGTAAGGGTCACTCACTTTGTAACTGTACAGACTCACTGTTTATTCAGGGTAAGGATCACTCACTGTGTAACTGTACAGAATCACTGTTTATTCAGGGTGAGGATCACTCACTGTGTAACTGTACAGAGTCACTGTTTATTCAGGGTAAGGATCACTCACTGTAAATGTACAGTGTCACTGTTTATTCTGGGTAAGGGTCACTCACTGTGTAACTGTACAGAGTCACTGTTTATTAAGGGTGAGGATCACTCACTGTGTAACTGTACAGAGTCACTGTTTATTCAGGGTAAGGATCACTCACTGTGTAACTGTACAGATTCACTGTATATTCAGGGTAGGATCACTCGCTGTGTATCTGTACAGAGTCACTGTTTATTCAGGGTAATGATCACTCAATGTGTAAATGTACAGAGTCACTGTTTATTCAGGGTAAGTATCAATCACTGTGTAACTGTACAGAGTCACTGTTTATTCAGGGTAAGGATCACTCACTGAGTAACTGTACACAGTCACTGTTTATTCAGGGTAAGGATCACTCACTGAGTAACTGTACAGAGTCACTGTTTATTCAGGGTAAGGATCACTCACTGTGTAAATGTACAGAGTCACTGTTTATTCAGGGTAAGGATCAATCACTGTGTAACTGTACAGAGTCACTGTTTATTCAGGGTAAGGGTCAGTCACTGTGTAACTGTACAGAGTCACTCTTTATTCAGGGTCAGGATCACTCACTGTGTAACTGTGCAGAGTCACTGCTTATTCAGGGTAAGGGTCACTCACTGTGTAACTGTACAGTGTCTCTGTTTATTCAGCGTGAGGATCACTCACTGTGTAACTGTACAGAGTCACTGTTTATTCAGGGTAAGGATCACTCACTGTGTAACTGTACAGAGTCACTGTTAATTCAGGGTAAGGGTCACTCACTGTGTAACTGTACAGAGTCACTGTTTATTCAGGGTGAGGATCACTCACTGTGTAACTGTACAGAGTCAATGTTTATTCAGGGTGAGGGTCACTCACTGTGTAACTGTACAGAGTCACTGTATATTCAGGGTAAGGTTCAGTCACTGTGTAACTGTACAGAGTCACTGTTTATTCAGGGTAAGGATCTCGCACTGTCTAACTGTACAGAGTCAATGTTTATTCAGGGTAAGGGTCACTCACTGTGTAACTGTACAGAGTAACTGTTTATTCAGGGTAAGGGTCACTCACTGTGTAACTGTAAAGAGTCTTTGTTTATTCAGGGTAAGGGTCACTCACTGTGTAACTGTAAAGAGCCTTTGTTTATTCAGGATAAGTATCACTCACATTATAACTACAGAGTGTCACTGTTTATTCAGGGTAAGGGTCACTCACTGTGTAACTGTACAGAGTCACTGTTTATTCAGGGTAAGGGTCACTCACTGTGTAGCTGTACAGACTCTCTGTTTATTCAGGGTAAGGATCACTCACTATGTAACTGTACAGAATCACTGTTTATTCAGGGTGAGGATCACTCACTGTGTAACTGTACAGAGTCACTGTTTATTCAGGGTAAGGATCACTCACTGTAAATGTACAGTGTCACTGTTTATTCAGGGTAAGGGTCACTCACTGTGTAACTGTACAGAGTCATTGTTTATTCAGGGTAAGGGTCACTCACTGTGTAACTGTACAGAGACACTGTTTATTCAGGGTAAGGGTCATTCACTGTGTAACTGTACAGAGACACTGTTTATTCAGGGTAAGGATCACTCACTGTGTAACTGTACAGAGTCACTGTTTATTCAGGGTAAGGGTCATTCACTGTGTAACTGTATAGAGTCACTGTTTATTCAGGGTAAGTGTCACTCACTGTGTAACTGTACAGAGTCACTGTTTATTCAGGGTAAGAATCACTCACTGTGTAACTGTACAGAGTCACTGTTTATTCAGGGTAAGGGTCACTCACTGTGTAACTGTACAGAGTCACTGTTTATTCAGGGTGAGGATCACTCACTATGTAACTGTACAGAGTCACTGTTTATTCAGGGTAAGGATCACTCACTGTGTAACTGTACAGAGTCACTGATTGTTCAGCGTAAGGATCACTCGCTGGGTAACTGTACAGAGTCACTGTTTATTCAGGGTAAGGATCACTCGCTGTGTAACTGTACAGAGTCACTGTTTATTCAGGGTAAGGGTCACTCACTGTGTAACTGTACAGAGTCACTGTTTATTCAGGGTAAGGATCACTCACTGTGTAACTGTACAGAGTCACTGTTTATTCAGGGTAAGGGTCACTCACTGTGTAACTGTACAGAATCACTGTTTATTCAGGGTGAGGATCACTCACTGTGTAACTGTACAGAGTCACTGTTTATTCAGGGTAAGGGTCAAACACTGTGTAACTTCACAGAGTCACTGTTTATTCAGGGTGAGGATCACTCACTGTGTAACTGTACAGAGTCACTGTTTATTCAGCGTAAGGGTCACTCACTGTGTAACTGTACAGAGTCACTGTTTATTCAGGGTAAGGATCACTCACTGTGTAACTGTACAGAATCACTGTTTATTCAGGGTAAGGATCACTCACTGTGTAACTGTACAGAGTCACTGTTTATTCAGGGTAAGGATCACTCACTGTGTAACTGTACAGAGTCACTGTTTATTCAGGGTAAGGGTCAGTCACTGTGTAACTGTACAAAGTCACTGTTTATTCAGGGTAAGGATCATTCAGTGTGCAAATGTACAGAGTCACTGTTTATTCAGGGTAAGGATCACTCACTGTGTAAATGTACAGAGTCACTGTTTATTCAGGGTAAGGATCAATCACTGTGTAACTGTACAGAGTCACTGTTTATTCAGGGTAAGGATCACTCACTGAGTAACTGTACACAGTCACTGTTTATTCAGGGTAAGGATCACTCACTGAGTAACTGTACAGAGTCACTGTTTATTCAGGGTAAGGATCACTCACTGTGTAAATGTAAAGAGTCACTGTTTATTCAGGGTAAGGATCAATCACTGTGTAACTGTACAGAGTAACTTTTTATTCAGGGTAAGGGTCAGTCACTGTGTAACTGTACAGAGTCACTCTTTATTCAGGGTCAGGATCACTCACTGTGTAACTGTACAGAGTCACTGCTTATTCAGTGTAAGGGTCACTCACTGTGTAACTGTACAGTGTCTCTGTTTATTCAGCGTGAGGATCACTTACTGTGTAACTGTACAGAGTCACTGTTTATTCAGGGTAAGGATCACTCACTGTGTAACTGTGCAGAGTCACTGCTTATTCAGGGTAAGGGTCACTCACTGTGTAACTGTACAGTGTCTCTGTTTATTCAGCGTGAGGATCACTCACTGTGTAACTGTACAGAGTCACTGTTTATTCAGGGTAAGGATCACTCACTGTGTAACTGTACAGAGTCACTGTTAATTCAGGGTAAGGGTCACTCACTGTGTAACTGTACAGAGTCACTGTTTATTCAGCGTGAGGACCACTCACTGTGTAACTGTACAGAGTCAATGTTTATTCATGGTGAGGGTCACTCACTGTGTAACTGTACAGAGTCACTGTATATTCAGGGTAAGGTTCAGTCACTGTGTAACTGTACAGAGTCACTGTTTATTCAGGGTAAGGATCTCGCACTGTCTAACTGTACAGAGTCAATGTTTATTCAGGGTAAGGGTCACTCACTGTGTAACTGTAAAGAGTGTTTGTTTATTCAGGGTAAGGGTCACTCACTGTGTAACTGTAAAGAGCCTTTGTATATTCAGGATAAGTATCACTCACATTATAACTACAGAGGGTCACTGTTTATTCAGGGTAAGGGTCACTCACTGTGTAACTGTACAGAGTCACTGTTTATTCAGGGTAAGGGTCACTCACTGTGTAGCTGTACAGACTCTCTGTTTATTCAGGGTAAGGATCACTCACTGTGTAACTGTACAGAATCACTGTTTATTCAGGATGAGGATCACTCACTGTGTAACTGTACAGAGTCACTGTTTATTCAGGGTAAGGATCACTCACTGTAAATGTACAGTGTCACTGTTTATTCAGGGTAAGGGTCACTCACTGTGTAACTGTACAGAGTCATTGTTTATTCAGGGTAAGGGTCACTCACTGTGTAACTGTACAGAGACACTGTTTATTCAGGGTAAGGGTCATTCACTGTGTAACTGTACAGAGACACTGTTTATTCAGGGTAAGGATCACTCACTGTGTAACTGTACAGAGTCACTGTTTATTCAGGGTAAGGGTCATTCACTGTGTAACTGTATAGAGTCACTGTTTATTCAGGGTAAGTGTCACTCACTGTGTAACTGTACAGAGTCACTGTTTATTCAGGGTAAGAGTCACTCAGTGTGTAACTGTACAGAGTCACAGTTTATTCAGGGTAAGGATCACTCACTGTGTAACTGTACAGAGTCACTGTTTATTCAGGGTAAGAATCACTCACTGTGTAACTGTACACAGTCACTGTTTATTCAGGGTAAGGGTCACTCACTGTGTAACTGTACAGAGTCACTGTTTATTCAGGGTGAGGATCACTCACTATGTAACTGTACAGAGTCACTGTTTATTCAGGGTAAGGATCACTCACTGTGTAACTGTACAGAGTCACTGATTGTTCAGCGTAAGGATCACTCGCTGGGTAACTGTACAGAGTCACTGTTTATTCAGGGTAAGGATCACTCGCTGTGTAACTGTACAGAGTCACTGTTTATTCAGGGTAAGGGTCACTCACTGTGTAACTGTACAGAGTCACTGTTTATTCAGGGTAAGGATCACTCACTGTGTAACTGTACAGAGTCACTGTTTATTCAGGGTAAGGGTCACTCACTGTGTAACTGTACAGAATCACTGTTTATTCAGGGTGAGGATCACTCACTGTGTAACTGTACAGAGTCGCTGTTTATTCAGGGTAAGGGTCACTCACTGTGTAACTGCACAGAGTCACTGTTTATTCAGGGTGAGGATCACTCACTGTGTAACTGTACAGAGTCACTGTTTATTCAGCGTAAGGGTCACTCACTGTGTAACTGTACAGAGTCACTGTTTATTCAGGGTAAGGATCACTCACTGTGTAACTGTACAGAATCACTGTTTATTCAGGGTAAGGATCACTCACTGTGTAACTGTACAGAGTCACTGTTTATTCAGGGTAAGGATCACTCACTGTGTAACTGTACAGAGTCACTGTTTATTCAGGGTAAGGGTCAGTCACTGTGTAACTGTACAAAGTCACTGTTTATTCAGGGTAAGGATCATTCACTGTGCAAATGTACAGAGTCACTGTTTATTCAGGGTAAGGATCACTCACTGTGTAAATGTACAGAGTCACTGTTTATTCAGGGTAAGGATCAATCACTGTGTAACTGTACAGAGTCACTGTTTATTCAGGGTAAGGATCACTCACTGAGTAACTGTACACAGTCACTGTTTATTCAGGGTAAGGATCACTCACTGAGTAACTGTACAGAGTCACTGTTTATTCAGGGTAAGGATCACTCACTGTGTAAATGTAAAGAGTCACTGTTTATTCAGGGTAAGGATCAATCACTGTGTAACTGTACAGAGTCACTGTTTATTCAGGGTAAGGGTCAGTCACTGTGTAACTGTACAGAGTCACTCTTTATTCAGGGTCAGGATCACTCACTGTGTAACTGTACAGAGTCACTGCTTATTCAGGGTAAGGGTCACTCACTGTGTAACTGTACAGTGTCTCTGTTTATTCAGCGTGAGGATCACTCACTGTGTAACTGTACAGAGTCACTGTTTATTCAGGGTAAGGATCACTCTCTGTGTAACTGTACAGAGTCACTGTTTATTCAGGGTAAGGGTCACTCACTGTGTAACTGTACAGAGTCAATGTTTATTCAGGGTGAGGGTCACTCACTGTGTAACTGTACAGAGTCACTGTTTATTCAGGGTAAGGATCTCGCACTGTGTAACTGTACAGAGTCACTGTTTATACAGGGTAAGGGTCACTCACTGTCTAACTGTACAGAGTAACTGTGTATTCAGGGTAAGGGTCACTCACCATGTAACTGTAAATAGTCTTTGTTTATTCAGGGTAAGGGTCACTCACTGTGTAACTGTAAAGAGCCTATGTTTATTCATATTAAGTATCACTCTCTTTTTAACTACAGAGGGTCACTGTTTATTCAGGGTAAGGGTCAATCACTGTGTAACTGTACAGAGTCACTGTTTATTCACGGTAAGGGTCACTCACTGTGTAACTGTACAGACTTACTGTTTATTCAGGGTAAGGATCACTCGCTGTGTAACTGTACAGAATCACTGTTTATTCAGGGTGAGGATCACTCACTGTGTAACTGTACAGAGTCACTGTTTATTCAGGGTAAGGATCACTCACTGTAAATGTACAGTGTCACTGTTTATTCTGGGTAAGGGTCACTCACTGAGTAACTGTACAGAGTCACTGTTTATTAAGGGTGTGGATCACTCACTGTGTAACTGTACAGAGTCACTGTATTTTCAGGGTAAGGATCACTCACTGTGTAACTGTTCAGAGTCACTGTTTATTCAGGGTAAGGATCACTCACTGTGTAACTGTACAGATTCACTGCATATTCAGGGTAGGATCACTCGCTGTGTATCTGTACAGAGTCACTGTTTATTCAGGGTAAGGATCACTCACTGTGTAAATGTACAGAGTCACTGTTTATTCAGGGTAAGGATCAATCACTGTGTAACTGTACAGAGTCACTGTTTATTCAGGGTAAGGATCACTCACCGAGTAACTGTACACAGTCACTGTTTATTCAGGGTAAGGATCACTCACTGAGTAACTGTACAGAGTCACTGTTTATTCAGCGTAAGGATCACTCACTGTGTAAATATACAGAGTCACTGTTTATTCAGGGTAAGGATCAATCACTGTGTAACTGTACAGAGTCACTGTTTATTCAGGGTAAGGGTCAGTCACTGTGTAACTGTACAGAGTCACTGTTTATTCAGGGTCAGGATCACTCACTGTGTAACTGTACAGAGTCACTGCTTATTCAGGGTAAGGGTCACTCACTCTGTAACTGTACGGTGTCTCTGTTTATTCAGCGTGAGGATCACTCACTGTGTAACTGTACAGAGTCACTGTTTATTCAGGGTAAGGATCACTCACTGTGTAACTGTACAGAGTCACTGTTTATTCAGGGTAAGGATCACTCACTGTGTAACTGTACAGAGTCAGTTTTTATTCAGGGTGATGGTCACTCACTGTGTAACTGTACAGAGTCACTGTATATTCAGGGTAAGGATCAGTCACTGTGTAACTGTACAGAGTCACTGTTTATTCAGGGTAAGGATCTCGCACTGTGTAACTGTACAGAGTCACTGTTTATTCAGGGTAAGGGTCACTCACTGTGTAACTGTACAGAGTAACTGTTTATTCAGGGTAAGGGTCACTCACTGTGTAACTGTAAAGAGTCACTGTTTATTCAGGGTAAGGGTCACTCACTGTGTAACTGTAAAGAGCCTTTGTTTATTCAGGATAAGTATCACTCACTTTTTAACTACAGAGGGTCACTGTTTATTCAGGGTAAGGGTCACTCACTGTGTAACTGTACAGAGTCACTGTTTATTCAGGGTAAGGGTCACTCACTGTGTAACTGTATAGACTCACTGTTTATTCAGGGTAAGGATCACTCACTGTGTAACTGTACAGAATCACTGTTTATTCAGGGTGAGGATCACTCACTGTGTAACTGTACAGAGTCACTGTTTATTCAGGGTAAGGATCACTCACTGTAAATGTACAGTGTCACTGTTTATTCTGGGTAAGGGTCACTCAATGTGTAACTGTACAGAGTCACTGTTTATTAAGGGTGAGGATCACTCACTGTGTAACTGTACAGAGTCACTGTTTATTCAGGGTAAGGATCACTCACTGTGTAACTGTACAGATTCACTGTATATTCAGGGTAGGATCACTCGCTGTGTATCTGTACAGAGTCACTGTTTATTCAGGGAAATGATCACTCAATGTGTAAATGTACAGAGTCACTGTTTATTCAAGGTAAGTATCAATCACTGTGTAACTGTACAGAGTCACTGTTTATTCAGGGTAAGGATCACTCACTGAGTAACTGTACACAGTCACTGTTTATTCAGGGTAAGGATCACTCACTGAGTAACTGTACAGAGTCACTGTTTATTCAGGGTAAGTATCACTCACTGTGTAAATGTACAGAGTCACTGTTTATTCAGGGTAAGGATCAATCACTGTGTAACTGTACAGAGTCACTGTTTATTCAGGGTAAGGGTCAGTCACTGTGTAAGTGTACAGAGTCACTCTTTATTCAGGGTCAGGATCACTCACTGTGTAAATGTACAGAGTCACTGCTTATTCAGGGTAAGGGTCACTCACTGTGTAACTGTACAGTGTCTCTGTTTATTCAGCGTGAGGATCACTCACTGTGTAACTGTACAGAGTCACTGTTTATTCAGGGTAAGGATCACTCACTGTGTAACTGTACAGAGTCACTGTTAATTCAGGGTAAGGGTCACTCACTGTGTAACTGTACAGAGTCACTGTTTATTCAGGGTGAGGATCACTCACTGTGTAACTGTACAGAGTCAATGTTTATTCAGGGTGAGGGTCACTCACTGTGTAACTGTAGAGAGTCACTGTATATTCAGGGTAAGGATCAGTCACTGTGTAACTGTACAGAGTCACTGTTTATTCAGGGTAAGGATCTCGCACTGTGTAACTGTACAGAGTCAATGTTTATTCAGGGTAAGGGTCACTCACTGTGTAACTGTACAGAGTAACTGTTTATTCAGGGTAAGGGTCACTCACTGTGTAACTGTAAAGAGTCTATGTTTATTCAGGGTAAGGGTCACTCACTGTGTAACTGTAAAGAGCCTTTGTTTATTCAGGATAAGTATCACTCACATTTTAACTACAGAGGGTCACTGTTTATTCAGGGTAAGGAACACTCACTGTGTAACTGTACAGAGTCACTGTTTATTCAGGGTAAGGGTCACTCACTGTGTAACTGTACAGACTCTCTGTTTATTCAGGGTAAGGATCACTCACTGTGTAACTGTACAGAATCACTGTTTATTCACGGTGAGGATCACTCACTGTGTAACTGTACAGAGTCACTGTTTATTCAGGGTAAGGATCACTCACTGTAAATGTACAGTGTCACCGTTTATTCTGGGTAAGGGTCACTCACTGTTTAACTATACAGGGACACTGTTTATTCAGAGTGAGGATCACTCACTGTGTAACTACAGAGTCACTGTTTATTCAGGGTAAGGATCACTCACTGTGTAACTGTTCAGAGTCACTGTTTATTCAGGGTAAGGATCTCGCACTGTGTAACTGTACAGAGTCACTGTTTATTCAGGGTAAGGGTCACTCATTGTGTAACTGTACAGAGTAACTGTTTATTCAGGGTAAGGGTCACTCACTGTGTAACTGTAAAGAGTCTTTGTTTATTCAGGGTAAGGGTCACTCACTGTGTAACTGTAAAGAGCCTTTGTTTATTCAGGATAAGTATCACTCACTTTTAACTACAGAGGGTCACTGTTTATTCAGGGTAAGGGTCACTCACTGTGTAACTGTACAGAGTCACTGTTTATTCAGGGTGAGGATCACTCACTGTGTAACTGTACAGAATCACTGTTTATTCAGGGTGAGGATCACTCACTGTGTAACTGTTCAGAGTCACTGTTTATTCAGGGTAAGGATCACTCACTGCAAATGTACAGTGTCACTGTTTATTCTTTGTAAGGGTCACTCACTGTGTAACTGTACAGAGTCACTGTTTATTAAGGGTGAGGATCACTCACTATGTAACTGTACAGAGTCACTGTTTATTCAGGGTAAGGATCACTCCCTGTGTAATTGTTCAGAGTCACTGTTTATTCAGGGTAAGGATCACTCACTGTGTAACTGTACAGATTCACTGTATATTCAGGGTAGGATCACTCGCTGTGTATCTGTACAGAGTCACTGTTTATTCTGGGTAAGGGTCACTCACTGTGTAACTGTACAGAGTCACTGTTTATTCAGGGTAAGGATCAATCACTGTGTAACTGTACAGAGTCACTGTTTATTCAGGGTAAGGATCACTCAGTGAGTAACTGTACACAGTCACTGTATATTCAGGGTAAGGATCACTCACTGAGTAACTGTACAGAGTCACTGTTTATTCAGGGTAAGGGTCAGTCACTGTGTAACTGTACAGAGTCACTCTTTATTCAGGGTCAGGATCACTCACTGTGTAACTGTACAGAGTCACTGCTTATTCAGGGAAAGGGTCACTCACTGTGTAACTGTACAGTGTCTCTGTTTATTCAGCGTGAGGATCACTCACTGTGTAACTGTACAGAGTCACTGTTTTTTCAGGGTAAGGATCACTCACTGTGTAACTGTACAGAGTCACTGTTTATTCAGGGTAAGGATCTCGCACTGTGTAACTGTACAGAGTCACTGTTTATTCAGGGTAAGGGTCACTCACTGTGTAACTGTACAGAGTAACTGTTTATTCAGGGTAAGGGTCACTCACTGTGTAACTGTAAAGAGTCTTTGTTTATTCAGGGAAAGGGTCCCTCACTGTGTAACTGTAAAGAGCCTTTGTTTATTCAGGCTAAGTATCACTCACTTTTTAACTACAGAGGGTCACTGTTTATTCAGGGTAAGGGTCACTCACTGTGTAACTGTACAGAGTCACTGTATATTCAGGGTAAGGGTCACTCACTGTGTAACTGTACAGACTCTCTGTTTATTCAGGGTAAGGATCACTCACTGTGTAACTGTACAGAATCACTGTTTATTCAGGGTGAGGATCACTCACTGTGTAACTGTACAGAGTCACTGTTTATTCAGGGTAAGGATCACTCACTGTAAATGTACAGTGTCACTGTTTATTCTGGGTAAGGGTCACTCACTGTTTAACTATACAGAGTCACTGTTTATTCAGGGTGAGGATCACTCACTGTGTAACTGTACAGAGTCACTGTTTATTCAGGGTACGGATCACTCACTGTGTGACTTTTCAGAGTCACTGTTTATTCAGGGTAAGGATCACTCACTGTGTAACTGTACAGATACACTGTATATTCAGGGTAGGTTCACTCGCTGTGTATCTGTACAGAGTCACTGTTTATTCAGGGTAAAGATCACTCACTGTATAACTGTACAGAGTCACTCTTTATTCAGGGAATGGGTCACTCACTGTGTAACTGTGCAGAGACACTTTTTATTCAGGTAAGGGTCACTCTCTGTGTAACTGTACAGAGTCACTGTTTATTCAGCGTAAGGATCACTCACTGTGTAACTGTACAGACTCACTGTTTATTCAGGGTAAGGGTCACTCACTGTGTAACTGTACAGGGTCACTCTTTATTCAGGGAATGGGTCACTCACTGTGTAACTGTACAGAGTCACTGTTTATTCAGGGTAAAGATTATTCACTGTGTAACTGTACAGAGTCACTGTTTATTCAGGGTAAGGATCACTCACTGTGTAACTGTAGAGAGTCACTGTTTATTCAGGGTAAGGATCATTCACTGTGTAAATGTACAGAGTCACTGTTTATTCAGGGTAAGGATCATTCACTCTGTAACTGTACAGAGTCACTGTTTATTCAGGGTAAGGATCACTCACTGTATAACTGTACAGACTCACTGTTTATTCAGGGTAAGGGTCACTAACTGTGTAACTGTACAGAGTCACTGTTTATTCAGGGTAAGGGTCAATCACTGTGTAACTGTACAGTGTCACTGTCTATTCAGGGTAAGGATCACTCACTGTGTAACTGTAAAGAGTCACTGTCTATTCAGGGTAAAGGTCACTCACTGTGTAACTGTACAGAGTCACTGCTTATTCAGGGTAAGGATCACTCACTGTGTAACTGTACAGAGTCACTGTTTATTCAGGGTAAGGATCACTCACTGTGTAACTGTACAGAGTCACTGTCAATTCAGGGTAAAGGTCACTCACTGTGTAACTGTACAGAGTCACTGCTTATTCAGGGTAAGGATCACTCACTGTGTAACTGTACAGAGTCACTGTTTATTCAGGGTAAGGATCACTCGCTGTGTAACTTTTCAGAGTCACTGTTTATTCAGAGAAAGGGTCACTCACTGTGTAACTGTACAGAGTCACTCTTTATTCAGGGTAACGATCACTGACTGTGTAACTGTACAGAGTCTCTGTTTATTCAGGGTAAGGATCACTCTCTATGTAACTGTAAAGAGCCTTTGTTTATTCAGGATAAGTATCACTCACTTTTAACTACAGAGGGTCACTGTTTATTCAGGGTAAGGGTCACTCACTGTGTAACTGTACAGAGTCACTGTTTATTCAGGGTGAGGATCACTCACTGTGTAACTGTACAGAATCACTGTTTATTCAGGGTGTGGATCACTCACTGTGTAACTGTACAGAGTCACTGTTTATTCAGGGTAAGGATCACTCACTGCAAATGTACAGTGTCACTGTTTATTCTGGGTAAGGGTCACTCACTGTGTAACTGTACAGAGTCACTGTTTATTAAGGGTGAGGATCACTCACTATGTAACTGTACAGAGTCACTGTTTATTCAGGGTAAGGATCACTCCCTGTGTAATTGTTCAGAGTCACTGTTTATTCAGGGTAAGGATCACTCACTGTGTAACTGTACAGATTCACTGTATATTCAGGGTAGGATCACTCGCTGTGTATCTGTACAGAGTCACTGTTTATTTAGGGTAAGGATCACTCATTGTGTAAATGTACAGAGTCACTGTTTATTCAGGGTAAGGATCAATCACTGTGTAACTGTACAGAGTCACTGTTTATTCAGGGTAAGGATCACTCAGTGAGTATCTGTACACAGTCACTGTATATTCAGGGTAAGGATCACTCACTGAGTAACTGTACAGAGTCACTGTTTATTCAGGGTAAGGGTCAGTCACTGTGTAACTGTACAGAGTCACTCTTTATTCAGGGTCAGGATCATTCACTGTGTAACTGTACAGAGTCACTGCTTATTCAGGGAAAGGGTCACTCACTGTGTAACTGTACAGTGTCTCTGTTTATTCAGCGTGAGGATCACTCACTGTGTAAATGTACAGAGTCACTGTTTTTTCAGGGTAAGGATCACTCACTGTGTAACTGTACAGAGTCACTGTTTATTCAGGGTAAGGATCTCGCACTGTGTAACTGTACAGAGTCACTGTTTATTCAGGGTAAGGGTCACTCACTGTGTAACTGTACAGAGTAACTGTTTATTCAGGGTAAGGGTCACTCACTGTGTAACTGTAAAGAGTCTTTGTTTATTCAGGGAAAGGGTCCCTCACTGTGTAACTGTAAAGAGCCTTTGTTTATTCAGGATAAGTATCACTCACTTTTTAACTACAGAGTGTCACTGTTTATTCAGGGTAAGGGTCACTCACTGTGTAACTGTACAGAGTCACTGTATATTCAGCGTAAGGGTCACTCACTGTGTAACTGTACAGACTCTCTGTTTATTCAGGGTAAGGATCACTCACTGTGTAACTGTACAGAATCACTGTTTATTCAGGGTGAGGATCACTCACTGTGTAACTGTACAGAGTCAGTGTTTATTCAGGGTAAGGATCACTCACTGTAAATGTACAGTGTCACTGTTTATTCTGGGTAAGGGTCACTCACTGTTTAACTATACAGAGTCACTGTTTATTCAGGGTGAGGATCACTCACTGTGTAACTGTACAGAGTCACTGTTTATTCAGGGTACGGATCACTCACTGTGTGACTTTTCAGAGTCACTGTTTATTCAGGGTAAGGATCACTCACTGTGTAACTGTACAGATTCACTGTATATTCAGGGTAGGATCATTCGCTGTGTATCTGTACAGAGTCACTGTTTATTCAGGGTAAAGATCACTCACTCTATAACTGTACAGAGTCACTCTTTATTCAGGGAATGGGTCACTCACTGTGTAACTGTGCAGAGTCACTGTTTATTCAGGGTAACGGTCACTCTCTGTGTAACTGTACAGAGTCACTGTTTATTCAGCGCAAGGATCACTCACTGTGTAACTGTACAGACTCACTGTTTATTCAGGGTAAGGATCACTCACTGTGTAACTGTACAGAGTCACTGTTTATTCAGGGTAAGGATCACTCACTGTCTAACTGTTCAGAGTCACTGTTTATTCAGGGTAAGGATCACTCACTGTGTAACTGTACAGATTCACTGTATATTCAGGGTAGGTTCACTCGCTGTGTATCTGAACAGAGTCACTATTTATTCAGGGTAAAGATCACTCACTGTATAACTGTACAGAGTCACTCTTTATTCAGGGAATGGGTCACTCACTGTGTAACTGTGCAGAGTCACTGTTTATTCAGGGTAACGGTCACTCTCTGTGTAACTGTACAGAGTCACTGTTTATTCAGCGTAAGGATCACTCACTGTGTAACTGTACAGACTCACTGTTTATTCAGGGTAAGGATCACTCACTGTGTAACTGTACAGAGTCACTGTTTTTTCAGGGTAAGGATCACTCACTGTGTAACTGTACAGAGTCACTGTTTATTCAGGGCAAGGGTCACTCACTGTCTAACTGTACAGAGTCACTGTTTATTCAGGCTGAGGATCACTCACTGTGTAACTGTACAGAGTCAAAGTTTATTCAGGGTGAGCGTCACTCACTGTGTAACTGTACAGAGTCACTGTATATTCAGGGTAAGGATCACTCACTGTGTAACTGTACAGAGTCACTGTTTATTCAGGGTAAGGATCTCGCACTGTGTAACTGTACAGAGTCACTGTTTATTCAGGGTAAGGGTCACTCACTGTGTAACTGTACAGAGTAACTGCTTATTCAGGGTAAGTGTCACTCACTGTGTAACTGTAAAGAGTCTTTTTTTATTCAGGGTAAGGGTCACTCACTGTGTAACTGTAAAGAGCCTATGTTTATTCAGGATAAGTATCACTCACTTTTTAACTACAGAGGGTCACTGTTTATTCAAGCTAAGGGTCACTCACTGTGTAACTGTACAGAGTCACTGTTTATTCAGGGTAAGGGTCACTCACTGTGTAACTGTACAGACTCACTGTTTATTCAGGGTAAGGATCACTCACTGTGTAACTGTACAGAATCACTGTTTATTCAGGGTGAGGATCACTCACTGTGTAAATGTACAGAGTCACTGATTATTCAGGGTAAGCATCACTCACTGTAAATGTACAGTGTCACTGTTTATTCTGGGTAAGGGTCACTCACTGTGTAACTGTACAGAGTCACTGTTTATTCAGGGTGAGGATCACTCACTGTGTAACTGTACAGAGTCACTGTTTATTCAGGGTAAGGATCACTCACTGTGTAACTGTTCAGAGTCACTGTTTATTCAGGGTAAGGATCACTCACTGTGTAACTGTACAGATTCACTGTATATTCAGGGTAGGATCACTCGCTGTGTATCTGTACAGAGTCACTGTTGATTCAGGGTAAAGATCACTCACTGTGTAACTGTACAGAGTCACTCTTTATTCAGGGAATGGGTCACTCACTGTGTAACTGTGCAGAGACACTGTTTATTCAGGGTAAGGGTCACTCTCTGTGTAACTGTACAGAGTCACTGTTTATTCAGCGTAAGGATCACTCACTGTGTAACTGTACAGACTCACTGTTTATTCACGGTAAGGGTCACTCACTGTGTAACTGTACAGGGTCACTCTTTATTCAGGGAATGGGTCACTCACTGTGTAACTGTACAGAGTCACTGTTTATTCAGGGTAAAGATTATTCACTGTGTAACTGTACAGAGTCACTGTTTATTCAGGGTAAGGATCACTCACTGTGTAACTGTAGAGAGTCACTGTTTATTCAGGGTAAGGATCATTCACTGTGTAAATGTACAGAGTCACTGTTTATTCAGGGTAAGGATCATTCACTGTGTAACTGTACAGAGTCACTGTTTATTCAGGGTAAGGATCATTCACTGTGCAACTGTACAGAGTCACTGTTTATTCAGGGTAAGGATCACTCACTGTATAACTGTACAGACTCACTGTTTATTCAGGGTAAGGGTCACTCACTGTGTAACTGTACAGAGTCACTGTTTATTCAGGGTAAGGGTCAATCACTGTGTAACTGTACAGTGTCACTGTCTATTCAGGGTAAGGATCACTCACTGTGTAACTGTAAAGAGTCACTGTCTATTCAGGGTAAAGGTCACTCACTGTGTAACTGTACAGAGTCACTGCTTATTCAGGGTAAGGATCACTCACTGTGTAACTGTACAGAGTCACTGTTTATTCAGGGTAAGGATCACTCACTGTGTAACTGTACAGAGTCACTGTCAATTCAGGGTAAAGGTCACTCACTGTGTAAATGTACAGAGTCACTGCTTATTCAGGGTAAGGATCACTCACTGTGTAACTGTACAGAGTCACTGTTTATTCAGGGTAAGGATCACTCACTGCGTAACTTTACATAGTCACTGTTTATTCAGAGTAAGGGTCACTCACTGTGTAACTGTACAGAGTCACTGTTTATTCAGGGTAAGGGTCACACACTGTGTAACTGTACAGAGTCACTCTTTATTCAGGGTAACGATCACTGACTGTGTAACTGTACAGAGTCTCTGTTTATTCAGGGTAAGGATCACTCTCTGTGTAACTGTACAGAATCACTCTTTATTCAGGGTAACGATCACTGACTGTGTAACTGTACAGAGTCACTGTTTATTCAGGGTAAGGGTCACTCAATGTATAACTTTACAGAGTCACTGTTTATTCAGGGAAAGGTTCACTCACTGTGTAACTGTACAGAGTCACAGTTTATTCAGGGTAAGTGTCACTCACTGTGTAACTGTACAGAGTCACTGTTTATTCAGGGTAAGGGTCACTCACTGTGTAACTGTACAGAGTCACTGTTTATTCAGGGTATGGATCACACATTGTGTAACTGTACAGAGTCACTGTTTCTTCATTTTTAAGGGTCACTCACTGTGTAACTGTACAGAATCACTGTTTATTCAGGGTAATGGTCACTCACTATGGATCTGTACAGCGTCACTATTTATTCAGGGTAAGGATCACTCACTGTGTAACTGTACAGACTCACTGTATATTCAGGATGAGGATCACTCACTGTGTAACTGTACAGAGTCACTGTTTATTCAGGGTAAGGATCACTCACTGTGTAACTGTACAGAGTCACTGTTTATTCAGGGCAAGGGTCACTCACTGTGTAACTGTACAGAGTCACTGTTTATTCAGCGTAAGGATCACTCACTGTGGAACTGTACAGACTCACTGTTTATTCAGGGCAAGGATCACTCACTGTGTAACTGTACAGAGTCACTGTTTATTCAGGCTGAGGATCACTCACTGTGTAACTGTACAGAGTCAAAGTTTATTCAGGGTGAGGGTCACTCACTGTGTAACTGTACAGAGTCACTGTATATTCAGGGTAAGGATCACTCACTGTGTAACTGTACAGAGTCACTGTTTATTCAGGGTAAGGATCTCGCACTGTGTAACTGTACAGAGTCAGTGTTTATTCAGGGTAAGGGTCACTCACTGTGTAACTGTACAGAGTAACTGCTTATTCAGGGTAAGTGACACTCACTGTGTAACTGTAAAGAGTCTTTTTTTATTCAGGGTAAGGGTCACTCACTGTGTAACTGTAAAGAGCCTATGTTTATTCAGGATAAGTATCACTCACTTTTTAACTACAGAGGGTCACTGTTTATTCAGGCTAAGGGTCACTCACTGTGTAACTGTACAGAGTCACTGTTTATTCAGGGTAAGGGTCACTCACTGTGTAACTGTACAGACTCACTGTTTATTCAGGGTAAGGATCACTCACTGTGTAACTGTACAGAATCACTGTTTATTCAGGGTGAGGATCACTCACTGTGTAAATGTACAGAGTCACTGTTTATTCAGGGTAAGGATCGCTCACTGTAAATGTACAGTGTCACTGTTTATTCTGGGTAAGGGTCACTCACTGTGTAACTGTACAGAGTCACTGTTTATTCAGGGTGAGGATCACTCACTGTGTAACTGTACAGAGTCACTGTTTATTCAGGGTATGGATCACTCGCTGTGTATCTGTACAGAGTCACTGTTGATTCAGGGTAAGGATCACTCACTGTGTAACTGTACAGAGTCACTCTTTATTCAGGGAATGGGTCACTCACTGTGTAACTGTGCAGAGACACTGTTTATTCAGGGTAAGGGTCACCCTCTGTGTAACTGTACAGAGTCACTGTTTATTCAGCGTAAGGATCACTCACTGTGTAACTCTACAGACTCACTGTTTATTCAGGGTAAGGGTCACTCACTGTGTAACTGTACATGGTCACTCTTTATTCAGGGAATGGGTCACTCACTGTGTAACTGTACAGAGTCACTGTTTATTCAGGGTAAAGATTATTCACTGTGTAACTGTTCAGAGTCACTGTTTATTCAGGGTAAGGGTCACTCACTGTGTAACTGTAGAGAGTCACTGTTTATTGAGGGTAAGGATCACTCACTGTGTAAATGTACAGAGTCACTGTTTATTCAGGGTAAGGATCATTCACTGTGCAACTGTACAGAGTCACTGTTTATTCAGGGTAAGGATCACTCACTGTATAACTGTACAGACTCACTGTTTATTCAGGGTTAGGTTCACTCACTGTGTAACTGTACAGAGTCACTGTTTATTCAGGGTAAGGGTCAATCACTGTGTAACTGTACAGTGTCACTGTCTATTCAGGGTAAGGATCACTCACTGTGTAACTGTAAAGAGTCACTGTCTATTCAGGGTAAAGGTCACTCACTGAGTAACTGTACAGAGTCACTGCTTATTCAGGGTAAGGATCACTCACTGTGTAACTGTACAGAGTCACTGTTTATTCAGGGTAAGGATCACTCACTGTGTAACTGTACAGAGTCACTGTCAATTCAGGGTAAAGGTCACTCACTGTGTAACTGTACAGAGTCACTGCTTATTCAGGGTAAGGATCACTCACTGTGTAACTGTACAGAGTCACTGTTTATTCAGGGTAAGGGTCAATTACTGTGTAACTGTACAGTGTCACTGTCTATTCAGGGTAAGGATCACTCACTGTGTAACTGTAAAGAATCACTGTCTATTCAGGGTAAAGGTCACTCACTGTGTAACTGTACAGAGTCACTGCTTATTCAGGGTAAGGATCACTCACTGTGTAACTGTACAGAGTCACTGTTTATTCAGGGTAAGGATCACTCACTGTGTAACTGTACAGAGTCACTGTCAATTCAGGGTAAGGATCACTCACTGTGTAACTGTACAGAGTCACTGTTTATTCAGGGTAAGGATCACTCACTGTGTAACTTTACATAGTCACTGTTTATTCAGAGTAAGGGTCACTCACTGTGTAACTGTACAGAGTCACTGTTTATTCAGGGTAAGGGTCACACACTGTGTAACTGTACAGAGTAACTGTTTATTCAGGGTAACGATCACTGACTGTGTAACTGTACAGAGTCTCTATTTATTCAGGGTAAGGATCACTCTCTGTGTAACTGTACAGAATCACTCTTTATTCAGGGTAACGATCACTGACTGTGTAACTGTACAGAGTCACTGTTTATTCAGGGTAAGGGTCACTCAATGTATAACTTTACAGAGTCACTGTTTATTCAGGGAAAGGTTCACTCACTGTGTAACTGTACAGAGTCACAGTTTATTCAGGGTAAGTGTCACTCACTGTGTAACTGTACAGAGTCACTGTTTATTCAGGGTAAGGGTCACTCACTGTGTAACTGTACAGAGTCACTGTTTATTCAGGGTATGGATCACACATTGTGTAACTGTACAGAGTCACTGTTTCTTCATTTTTAAGGGTCACTCACTGTGTAACTGTACAGAATCACTGTTTATTCAGGGTAATGGTCACTCACTATGGATCTGTACAGCGTCACTATTTATTCAGGGTAAGGATCACTCACTGTGTAACTGTACAGACTCACTGTATATTCAGGATGAGGATCACTCACTGTGTAACTGTACAGAGTCACTGTTTATTCAGGGTAAGGATCACTCACTGTGTAACTGTACAGAGTCACTGTTTATTCAGGGCAAGTGTCACTCACTGTGTAACTGTACAGAGTCACTGTTTATTCAGCGTAAGGATCACTCACTGTGGAACTGTACAGACTCACTGTTTATTCAGGGTAAGGATCACTCACTGTGTAACTGTACAGAGTCACTGTTTATTCAGGCTGAGGATCACTCACTGTGTAACTGTACAGAGTCAAAGTTTATTCAGGGTGAGGGTCACTCACTGTGTAACTGTACAGAGTCACTGTATATTCAGGGTAAGGATCACTCACTGTGTAACTGTACAGAGTCACTGTTTATTCAGGGTAAGGATCTCGCACTGTGTAACTGTACAGAGTCAGTGTTTATTCAGGGTAAGGGTAACTCACTGTGTAACTGTACAGAGTAACTGCTTATTCAGGGTAAGTGACACTCACTGTGTAACTGTAAAGAGTCTTTTTTTATTCAGGGTAAGGGTCACTCACTGTGTAACTGTAAAGAGCCTATGTTTATTCAGGATAAGTATCACTCACTTTTTAACTACAGAGGGTCACTGTTTATTCAGGCTAAGGGTCACTCACTGTGTAACTGTACAGAGTCACTGTTTATTCAGGGTAAGGGTCACTCACTGTGTAACTGTACAGACTCACTGTTTATTCAGGGTAAGGATCACTCACTGTGTAACTGTACAGAATCACTGTTTATTCAGGGTGAGGATAACTCACTGTGTAAATGTGCAGAGTCACTGTTTATTCAGGGTAAGGATCGCTCACTGTAAATGTACAGTGTCACTGTTTATTCTGGGTAAGGGTCACTCACTGTGTAACTGTACAGAGTCACTGTTTATTCAGGGTGAGGATCACTCACTGTGTAACTGTACAGAGTCACTGTTTATTCAGGGTATGGATCACTCACTGTGTAACTGTTCAGAGTCACTGTTTATTCAGGGTAAGGATCACTCACTGTGTAACTGTACAGATTCACTGTATATTCAGGGTAGGATCACTCGCTGTGTATCTGTACAGAGTCACTGTTGATTCAGGGTAAGGATCACTCACTGTGTAACTGTACAGAGTCACTCTTTATTCAGGGAATGGGTCACTCACTGTGTAACTGTGCAGAGACACTGTTTATTCAGGGTAAGGGTCACCCTCTGTGTAACTGTACAGAGTCACTGTTTATTCAGCGTAAGGATCACTCACTGTGTAACTCTACAGACTCACTGTTTATTCAGGGTAAGGGTCACTCACTGTGTAACTGTACATGGTCACTCTTTATTCAGGGAATGGGTCACTCACTGTGTAACTGTACAGAGTCACTGTTTATTCAGGGTAAAGATTATTCACTGTGTAACTGTTCAGAGTCACTGTTTATTCAGGGTAAGGGTCACTCACTGTGTAACTGTAGAGAGTCACTGTTTATTCAGGGTAAGGATCACTCACTGTGTAAATGTACAGAGTCACTGTTTATTCAGGGTAAGGATCATTCACTGTGCAACTGTACAGAGTCACTGTTTATTCAGGGTAAGGATCACTCACTGTATAACTGTACAGACTCACTGTTTATTCAGGGTTAGGGTCACTCACTGTGTAACTGTACAGAGTCACTGTTTATTCAGGGTAAGGGTCAATCACTGTGTAACTGTACAGTGTCACTGTCTATTCAGGGTAAGGATCACTCACTGTGTAACTGTAAAGAGTCACTGTCTATTCAGGGTAAAGGTCACTCACTGTGTAACTGTACAGAGTCACTGCTTATTCAGGGTAAGGATCACTCACTGTGTAACTGTACAGAGTCACTGTTTATTCAGGGTAAGGATCACTCACTGTGTAACTGTACAGAGTCACTGTCAATTCAGGGTAAAGGTCACTCACTGTGTAACTGTACAGAGTCACTGCTTATTCAGGGTAAGGATCACTCACTGTGTAACTGTACAGAGTCACTGTTTATTCAGGGTAAGGATCACTCACTGTGTAACTGTAAAGAGCCTATGTTTATTCAGGATAAGTATCACTCACTTTTTAACTACAGAGGGTCACTGTTTATTCAGGCTAAGGGTCACTCACTGTGTAACTGTACAGAGTCACTGTTTATTCAGGGTAAGGGTCACTCACTGTGTAACTGTACAGACTCACTGTTTATTCAGGGTAAGGATCACTCACTGTGTAACTGTACAGAATCACTGTTTATTCAGGGTGAGGATCACTCACTGTGTAAATGTACAGAGTCACTGTTTATTCAGGGTAAGGATCGCTCACTGTAAATGTACAGTGTCACTGTTTATTCTGGGTAAGGGTCACTCACTGTGTAACTGTACAGAGTCACTGTTTATTCAGGGTGAGGATCACTCACTGTGTAACTGTACAGAGTCACTGTTTATTCAGGGTATGGATCACTCACTGTGTAACTGTTCAGAGTCACTGTTTATTCAGGGTAAGGGTCACTCAATGTATAAATTTACAGAGTCACTGTTTATTCAGGGAAAGTTTCACTCACTGTGTAACTGTACAGAGTCACAGTTTATTCAGGGTAAGTGTCACTCACTGTGTAACTGTACAGAGTCACTGCTTATTCAGGGTAAGGATCACTCACTGTGTAACTGTACAGAGTCACTGTTTATTCAGGGTAAGGATCACTCACTGTGTAACTGTACAGAGTCACTGTCAATTCAGGGTAAAGGTCACTCACTGTGTAACTGTACAGAGTCACTGCTTATTCAGGGTAAGGATCACTCACTGTGTAACTGTACAGAGTCACTGTTTATTCAGGGTAAGGATCACTCATTGTGTAACTTTACAGAGTCACTGTTTATTCAGAGTAAGGGTCACTCACTGTGTAACTGTACAGAGTCACTCTTTATTCAGGGTAACGATCACTGACTGTGTAACTGTACAGAGTCTCTGTTTATTCAGGGTAAGGATCACTCTCTGTGTAACTGTACAGAATCACTCTTTATTCAGGGTAACGATCACTGACTGTGTAACTGTACAGAGTCACTGTTTATTCAGGGTAAGGGTCACTCAATGTATAAATTTACAGAGTCACTGTTTATTCAGGGAAAGGTTCACTCACTGTGTAACTGTACAGAGTCACTGTTTATTCAGGGTAAGTGTCACTCACTGTGTAACTGTACAGAGTCACTGTTTATTCAGGGTAAGGGTCACTCACTGTGTAACTGTACAGAGTCACTGTTTATTCAGGGTATGGATCACACATTGTGTAACTGTACAGAGTCACTGTTTCTTCATTTTTAAGGGTCACTCACTTTGTAACTGTACAGAATCACTGTTTATTCAGGGTAATGGTCACTCACTATGGATCTGTACAGAGTCACTATTTATTCAGGGTAAGGATCAATCACTGTGTAACTGTACAGACTCACTGTATATTCAGGATGAGGATCACTCAGTGTGTAACTGTACAGAGTCACTGTTTATTCAGTGTAAGAGTCACTCACTGTGTAACTGTACAGAGTCACTCTTTATTCAGGGAATGGGTCACTCACTGTGTAACTGTGCAGAGTCACTGTTTATTCAGGGCAAGGGTCACTCACTGTGTAACTGTACAGAGTCACTGTTTATTCAGGGTAAGGATCACTCACTGTGTAACTGTACAGAGTCACTGTTTATTCAGTGTAAGGGTCACTCACTGTGTAACTGTACAGAGTCACTGTTTATTCAGGGTAAGGATCACTCACTTTGTAACTGTACAGACTCACTGTTTATTCAGGGTAAGGGTCACTCACTGTCTTACAGTACAGAGTCACTGTTTATTCAGGGTGAGGATCACTCACTGTGTAACTGTACAGAGTCAAAGTTTATTCAGGGTGAGGGTCACTCACTGTGTAACTGTACAGAGTCACTGTATATTCAGGGTAAGGATCACTCACTGTGTAACTGTACAGAGTCACTGTTTATTCAGGGTAAGGATCTCGCACTGTGTAACTGTACAGAGTCACTGTTTATTCAGGGTAAGGGTCACTCACTGTCTAACTGTACAGAGTAACTGCTTATTCAGGGTAAGTGTCACTCACTGTGTAACTGCAAAGAGTCTTTGTTTATTCAGGGTAAGGGTCACTCACTGTGTAACTGTAAAGAGCCTTTGTTTATTCAGGATAAGTATCACTCACTTTTTAACTACAGAGGGTCACTGTTTATTCAGGCTAAGGGTCACTCACTGTGTAACTGTACAGAGTCACTGTTTATTCAGGGTAAGGGTCACTCACTGTGTAACTGTACAGACTCACTGTTTATTCAGGGTAAGGATCACTCACTGTGTAACTGTACAGAATCACTGTATATTCAGGGTGAGGATCACTCACTGTGTAACTGTACAGAGTCACTGTTTATTCAGGGTAAGGATCACTCACTGTAAATGTACAGTGTCACTGTTTATTCTGGGTAAGGGTCACTCACTGTGTAACTGTACATAGTCACTGTTTATTCAGGGTGAGGATCACTCACTGTGTAACTGTACAGAGTCACTGTTTATTCAGGGTAAGGATCACTCACTATGTAACTGTTCAGAGTCACTGTTTATTCAGGGTAAGGATCACTCACTGTGTAACTGTACAGATTCACTGTATATTCAGGGTAGGATCACTCGCTGTGTATGTGTACAGAGTCACTTTTGATTCAGGGTAAGGCTCACTCACTGTGTAACTGTACAGAGTCACTCTTTATTCAGGGAATGGGTCACTCACTGTGTAACTGTGCAGAGACACTGTTTATTCAGGGTAAGGGTCACTCTCTGTGTAACTGTACAGAGTCACTGTTTATTCAGCGTAAGGATCACTCACTGTGTAACTGTACAGACTCACTGTTTATTCAGGGTAAGGGTCACTCACTGTGTAACTGTACAGGGTCACTCTTTATTCAGGGAATGGGTCACTCACTGTGTAACTGTACAGAGTCACTGTCTATTCAGGGTAAAGGTCATTCACTGTGTAACTGTACAGAGTCACTGCTTATTCAGGGTAAGGATCACTCACTGTGTAACTGTACAGAGTCAATGTTTATTCAGGGTAAGGATCACTCACTGTGTAACTGTACAGAGTCACTGTCTATTCAGGGTAAAGGTCACTCACTGTGTAACTGTACAGAGTCACTGCTTATTCAGGGTAAGGATCACTCACTGTGTAACTGTACAGAGTCACTGTTTATTCAGGGTAAGGATCACTCACTGTGTAACTTTACAGAGTCACTGTTTATTCAGAGTAAGTGTCACTCACTGTGCAACTGTGCAGAATCACTCTTTATTCAGGGTAACGATCACTGACTGTGTAACTGTACAGAGTCTCTGTTTATTCAGGGTAAGGATCACTCTCTGTGCAACTGTACAGAATCACTCTTTATTCAGGGTAACGATCACTGACTGTGTAACTGTACAGAGTCACTGTTTATTCAGGGTAAGGGTCAATCAATGTATAACTGTACAGAGTCACTGTTTATTCAGGGAAAGGTTCACTCACTGTGTAACTGTACAGAGTCACTGTTTATTCAGGGTAAGTGTCACTCACTGTGTAACTGTACAGAGTCACTGTTTATTCAGGGTAAGGGTCACTCACTGTGTAACTGTACAGAGTCACTGTTTATTCAGGGTATGGTTCACACATTGTGTAACTGTACAGAGTCACTGTTTGTTCATGGTAATGGTCACTCACTGTGTAACTGTACAGAATCACTGTTTATTCAGGGTAATGGTCACTCACTGTGTAACTGTACAGAGTCACTGCTTATTCAGGGTAATGGTCACTCACTATGTATCTGTACAGAGTCACTATTTATTCAGGGTAAGGATCACTCACTGTGTAACTGTACAGACTCACTGTATATTCAGGATGAGGATCACTCAGTGTGTAACTGTACAGAGTCACTGTTTATTCAGTGTAAGAATCACTCACTGTGTAACTGTACAGAGTCACTCTTTATTCAGGGAATGGGTCACTCACTGTGTAACTGTGCAGAGTCACTGTTTATTTAGGGTAACGGTCACTCACTGTGTAACTGTACAGAGTCACTGTTTATTCAGGGTAAACATCACTCACTGTGTAACTGTACAGAGTCACTGTTTATTCAGGGTAAGGGTCACTCACTGTGTAACTGTACAGAGTCACTGTTTATTCCGGGTAAGGATCACTCACTGTGTAACTGTACAGACTCACTGTTTATTCAGGGTAAGGGTCACTCACTGTGTAACTGTACAGAGTCACTGTTTATTCAGGGTAAGGATCACTCACTGTGTAACTGTACAGAGTCACTGTCTATTCACGGTAAAGGTCACTCACTGTGTAACTGTACAGAGTCACTGCTTATTCAGGGTAAGGGTCAATCACTGTGTAACTGTACTGAGTCACTGTCTATTCAGGGTAAGGGTCACTCGCTGTGTAACTGTACAGTGTCACTGTCTATTCAGGGTAAGGATCACTCACTGTGTAACTGTAAAGAGTCACTGTCTATTCAGGGTAAAGGTCACTCACTGTGTAACTGTACAGAGTCACTGCTTATTCAGGGTAAGGGTCTCTCACTGTGTAACTGTACAGAGTCACTCTTTATTCAGGGTAACGATCACTGACTGTGTAACTGTACAGAGCCTCTGTTTATTCAGGGTAAGGATCACTCTCTGTGTAACTGTACAGAATCACTCTTTATTCAGGGTAACGATCACAGACTGTGTAACTGTACAGAGTCACTGTTTATTCAGGGTAAGTGTCACTCAATGTATAACTGTACAGAGTCACTGTTTATTCAGGGTAAGTGTCACTCACTGTGTAACTGTAAAGAGTCTTTGTTTATTCAGGGTAATGGTCACTCACTGTGTAACTGTAAAGAGCCTTTGTTTATTCAGGATAAGTATCACTCACTTTTTAACTACAGAGGGTCACTGATAATTCAGGGTAAGAGTCAATCACTGTGTAACTGTACTGAGTCACTGTCTATTCAGTGTAAGGGTCACTCACTGTGTAACTGTACAGTGTCACTGTCTATTCAGGGTAAGGATCACTCACTGTGTAACTGTAAAGAGTCACTGTCTATTCAGGGTAAAGTTCACTCACTGTGTAACTGTACAGAGTCACTGCTTATTCAGGGTAAGGATCACTCACTGTGTAACTGTACAGAGTCACTGTTTATTCAGGGTAAGGATCACTCACTGTGTAACTGTACAGAGTCACTGTTTATTCAGGGTAAGAGTCACTCACTGTGAAGCTGTACAGAATCACTGTTTATTCAGGGTAAGGATCACTCACTGTAAATGTACAGTGTCACTGTTTATTCTGGGTAAGGGTCACTCACTGTGTAACTGTACAGAGTCACTGTTTATTCAGGGTGAGGATCACTCACTGTGTAACTGTACAGAGTCACTGTTTATTCAGGGTATGGATCACTCACTGTGTAACTGTTCAGAGTCACTGTTTATTCAGGGTAAGGATGACTCACTGTGTAACTGTACTGATTCACTGTATATTCAGGGTAGGATCACTCGCTGAGTATCTGTACAGAGTCACTGTTGATTCAGGGTAAGGATCACTCACTGTGTAACTGTACAGAGTCACTCTTTATTCAGGGAATGGGTCACTCACTGTGTAACAGTGCAGAGACACTGTTTATTCAGGGTAAGGGTCACTCTCTGTGTAACTGTACAGAGTCACTGTTTATTCAGCGTAAGGATCACTCACTGTGTAACTGTACAGACTCACTGTTTATTCAGGGTAAGGGTCACTCACTGTGTAACTGTACAGGGTCACTCTTTATTCAGGGAATGGGTCACTCACTGTGTAACTGTACAGAGTCACTGTTTATTCAGGGTAAAGATTATTCACTGTGTAACTGTACAGAGTCACTGTTTATTCAGGGTAAGGGTCACTCACTGTGTATCTGTAGAGAGTCACTGTTTATTCAGGGTAAGGATCACTCACTGTGTAAATGTACAGAGTCACTCTTTATTCAGGGTAAGGATCATTCACTGTGCAACTGTACAGAGTCAATGTTTATTCAGGGTAAGGATCCTTCACTGTATAACTGTACAGACTCACTGTTTATTCAGGGTAAGGGTCACTCACTGTGTAACTGTACAGAGTCACTGTTTATTCAGGGTAAGGGGCAATCACTGTGTAACTGTACAGAGTCACTGTCTATTCAGGGTTAGGGTCACTCACTGTGTAACTGTACAGTGTCACTGTCTATTCAGGGTAATGATCACTCACTGTGTCACTGTAAAGAGTCACTGTCTATTCAGGGTAAAGGTCACTCACTGTGTAACTGTACAGAGTCACTGCTTATTCAGGGTAAGGATCACTCAATATGTAACTGTATAGAGTCACTGTTTATTCAGGGTAAGAATCACTCACTGTGTAACTGTACAGAGTCACTGTTTATTCAGGGTAAAGGTCACTCACTGTGTAACTGTACAGAGTCACTGCTTATTCAGGGTAAGGATCACTCACTGTGTAACTGTACAGAGTCACTGTTTATTCAGGGTAAGGATCACTCACTGTGTAACTTTACAGAGTCACTGTTTATTCAGAGTAAGGGTCACTCACTGTGTAACTGTACAGAGTCACTCTTTATTCAGGGTAACGATCACTGACTGTGTAACTGTACAGAGTCTCTGTTTATTCAGGGTAAGGATCACTCTCTGTGTAACTGTACAGAATCACTCTTTATTCAGGGTAACGATCACTGACTGTGTAACTGTACAGAGTCACTGTTTATTCAGGGTAAGGGTCACTCAATGTATAACTGTACAGAGTCACTGTTTATTCAGGGAAAGGTTCACTCACTGTGTAACTGTACAGAGTCCCTGTTTATTCAGGGTAAGTGTCACTCACTGTGTAACTGTACAGAGTCACTGTTTATTCAGGGTAATGGTCACTCACTGTGTAACTGTACAGAGTCACTGTTTATTCAGGGTATGGATCACACATTGTGTAACTGTACAGAGTCACTGTTTGTTCATGGTAACGGTCACTCACTGTGTAACTGTACAGAATCACTGTTTATTCAGGGTAATGGTCACTCACTGTGTAACTGTACAGAGTCACTATTTATTCAGGGTAAGGATCACTCACTGTGTAACTGTTCAGAGTCACTGTTTATTCAGGGTAAGGATCACTCACTGTGTAACTGTACTGATTCACTGTATATTCAGGGTAGGATCACTCGCTGTGTATCTGTAAAGAGTCACTGTTGATTCAGGGTAAGGATCACTCACTGTGTAACTGTACAGAGTCACTCTTTATTCAGGAATGGGTCACTCACTGTGTAACTGTGCAGAGACACTGTTTATTCAGGGTAAGGGTCACTCTCTGTGTAACTGTACAGAGTGACTGTTTATTCAGCGTAAGGATCACTGACTGTGTAACTGTACAGTCTCACTGTTTATTCAGGGTAAGGGTCACTCACTGTGTAACTGTACAGGGTCACTCTTTATTCAGGGAATGGGTCACTCACTGTGTAACTGTACAGAGTCACTGTTTATTCAGGGTAAAGATTATTCACTGTGTAACTGTACAGAGTCACTGTCTATTCAGGGTAAAGGTCACTCTCTGTGTGACTGTACAGAGTCACTGCTTATTCAGGGTAAGGATCACTCACTGTGTAACTGTACAGAGTCACTGTTTATTCAGAGTAAGGGTCTCTCACTGTGTAACTGTACAGAGTCACTCTTTATTCAGGGTAACGATCACTGACTGTGTAACTGTACAGAGCCTCTGTTTATTCAGGGTAAGGATCACTCTCTGTGTAACTGTACAGAATCACTCTTTATTCAGGGTAACGATCACAGACTGTGTAACTGTACAGAGTCACTGTTTATTCAGGGTAAGTGTCACTCAATGTATAACTGTACAGAGTCACTGTTTATTCAGGGAAAGGTTCACTCACTGTGTAACTGTACAGAGTCACTGTTTATTCAGGGTAAGTGTCACTCACTGTGTAACTGTACAGAGTCACTGTTTATTCAGGGTAAGGGTCATCACTGTGGAACTGTACAGAGTCACTGTTTATTCAGGGTATGGATCACACATTTTGTAACTGTACAGAGTCACTGTTTGTTCATGGTAAGGGTCACTCACTGTGTAACTGTACAGAATCACTGTTTATTCAGGGTAATGGTCACTCACTGTGTAACTGTATAGAGTCACTGCCTATTCAGGGTAATGGTCACTCACTATGTATCTGTACAGAGTCACTATTTATTCAGGGTATGGATCACTCACTGTGTAACTGTACAGACTCACTGTATATTCAGAATGAGGATCACTCAGTGTGTAACTGTACTGAGTCATTGTTTATTCAGTGTAAGAATCACTCACTGTGTAACTGTACAGAGTCACTCTTTATTCAGGGAATGGGTCACTCACTGTGTAACTGTGCAGAGTCACTGTTTATTCAGGGTAATGGTCACTCACTGTGTAACTGTACAGAGTCACTGTTTATTCAGGGTAAGGATCACTCACTGTGTAACTGTACAGAGTCACTGTTTATTCAGGGTAAGGGTCACTCACTGTGTAACTGTACAGAGTCACTGTTTATTCAGGTAGGGATCACTCACTGTGTAACTGTACAGACTCACTGTTTATTCAGGGTAAGGGTCACTCACTGTGTTACAGTACAGAGTCACTGTTTATTCAGGGTGAGGATCACTCACTGTGTAACTGTACAGAGTCAAAGTTTATTCAGGGTGAGGGTCACTCACTGTGTAACTGTACAGAGTCACTGTATATTCAGGGTAAGGATCACTCACTGTGTAACTGTACAGAGTCACTGTTTATTCAGGGTAAGGATCACTCACTGTGTAACTGTACAGAGTCACTGTTTATTCAGGGTAAGGGTCACTCACTGTGTAACTGTACAGATTAACTGCTTTTTCAGGGTAAGTGTCACTCACTGTGTAACTGTAAAGAGTCTTTGTTTATTCAGGGTAAGGGTCACTCACTGTGTAACTGTAAAGAGCCTTTGTTTATTCAGGATAAGTATCACTCACTTTTTAACTACAGAGGGTCACTGATAATTCAGGGTAAGAGTCAATCACTGTGTAACTGTACTGAGTCACTGTCTATTCAGTGTAAGGGTCACTCACTGTGTAACTGTACAGTGTCACTGTCTATTCAGGGTAAGGATCACTCACTGTGTAACTGTAAAGAGTCACTGTCTATTCAGGGTAAAGGTCACTCACTGTGTAACTGTACAGAGTCACTGCTTATTCAGGGTAAGGATCACTCACTGTGTAACTGTACAGAGTCACTGTTTATTCAGGGTAAGGATCACTCACTGTGTAACTGTACAGAGTCACTGTTTATTCAGGGTAAGAGTCACTCACTGTGAAGCTGTACAGAGTCACTGTTTATTCAGGGTAAGGATCACTCACTGTAAATGTACAGTGTCACTGTTTATTCTAGGTAAGGGTCACTCACTGTGTAACTGTACAGAGTCACTGTTTATTCAGGGTGAGGATCACTCACTGTGTAACTGTACAGAGTCACTGTTTATTCAGGGTATGGATCACTCACTGTGTAACTGTTCAGAGTCACTGTTTATTCAGGGTAAGGATGACTCACTGTGTAACTGTACTGATTCACTGTATATTCAGGGTAGGATCACTCGCTGTGTATCTGTACAGAGTCACTGTTGATTCAGGGTAAGGATCACTCACTGTGTAACTGTACAGAGTCACTCTTTATTCAGGGAATGGGTCACTCACTGTGTAACAGTGCAGAGACACTGTTTATTCAGGGTAAGGGTCACTCTCTGTGTAACTGTACAGAGTCACTGTTTACTCAGCGTAAGGATCACTCACTGTGTAACTGTACAGACTCACTGTTTATTCAGGGTAAGGGTCACTCACTGTGTAACTGTACAGGGTCACTCTTTATTCAGGGAATGGGTCACTCACTGTGTAACTGTACAGAGTCACTGTTTATTCAGGGTAAAGATTATTCACTGTGTAACTGTACAGAGTCACTGTTTATTCAGGGTAAGGGTCACTCACTGTGTAACTGTAGAGAGTCACTGTTTATTCAGGGTAAGGATCACTCACTGTGTAAATGTACAGAGTCACTCTTTATTCAGGGTAAGGATCATTCACTGCACAACTGTACAGAGTCACTGTTTATTCAGGGTAAGGATCACTCACTGTATAACTGTACATACTCACTGTTTATTCAGGGTAAGGGTCACTCACTGTGTAACTGTACAGAGTCACTGTTTATTCAGGGTAAGGGGCAATCACTGTGTAACTGTACAGAGTCACTGTCTATTCAGGGTTAGGGTCACTCACTGTGTAACTGTACAGTGTCACTGTCTATTCAGGGTAAGGATCACTCACTGTGTAACTGTAAAGAGTCACTGTCTATTCAGGGTAAAGCTCACTCACTGTGTAACTGTACAGATTCACTGCTTATTCAGGCTAAGGATCACTCACTGTGTAACTGTACAGAGTCACTGTTTATTCAGGGTAAGGATCACTCACTGTGTAACTGTACAGAGTCACTGTCTATTCAGGGTAAAGGTCACTCACTGTGTAACTGTACAGAGTCACTGCTTATTCAGGGTAAGGATCACTCACTGTGTAACTGTACAGAGTCACTGTTTATTCAGGGTAAGGATCACTCACTGTGTAACTTTACAGAGTCACTGTTTATTCAGAGTAAGTGTCACTCACTGTGTAACTGTGCAGAATCACTCTTTATTCAGGGTAACGATCACTCACTGTGTAACTGTACAGAGTCTCTGTATATTCAGGGTAAGGATCACTCTCTGTGTAACTGTACAGAATCACTCTTTTTTCAGGGTAACGATCACTGACTGTGTAACTGTACAGAGTCACTGTTTATTCAGGGTAAGGGTCACTCAATGTATAACTGTACAGAGTCACTGTTTATTCAGGGAAAGGTTCCCTCACTTTGTAACTGTACAGAGTCACTGTTTATTCAGGGTAAGTGTCACTCACTGTATAACTGTACAGAGTCACTGTTTATTCAGGGTAAGGGTCACTCACTGTGTAAATGTACAGAGTCACTGTTTATTCAGGGTATGGATCACACATTGTGTAACTGTACAGAGTCACTGTTTGTTCATGGTAAGGGTCACTCACTGTGTAACTGTACAGAATCACTGTTTATTCAGGGTAATGGTCACTCACTGTGTAACTGTACAGAGTCACTGCTTATTCAGGGTAATGGTCACTCACTATGTATCTGTACAGAGTCACTATTTATTCAGGGTAAGGATCACTCACTGTGTAACTGTACAGACTCACTGTATATTCAGGATGAGGATCACTCAGTGTGTAACTGTACAGAGTCACTGTTTATTCAGTGTAAGAATCACTCACTGTGTAACTGTACAGAGTCACTCTTTATTCAGGGAATGGGTCACTCACTGTGTAACTGTACAGACTCACTGTTTATTCAGGGTAAGGGTCACTCACTGTGTAACTGTACAGAGTCACTGTTTATTCAGGGTAAGGATCACTCACTGTGTAACTGTACAGAGTCACTGTCTATTCAGGGTAAAGGTCACTCACTGTGTAACTGTACAGAGTCACTGTTTATTCAGGGTAAGGATCACTCACTGTGTAACTTTACAGAGTCACTGTTTATTCAGAGTAAGGGTCTCTCACTGTGTAACTGTACAGAGTCACTCTTTATTCAGGGTAACGATCACTGACTGTGTAACTGTACAGAGCCTCTGTTTATTCAGGGTAAGGATCACTCTCTTTGTAACTGTACAGAATCACTCTTTATTCAGGGTAACGATCACTGACTGTGTAACTGTACAGAGTCACTGTTTATTCAGGGTAAGGGTCACTCAATGTATAACTGTACAGAGTCACTGTTTATTCAGGGTAAGGGTCACTCACTGTGGAACTGTACAGAGTCACTGTTTATTCAGGGTATGGATCACACTTTGTGTAACTGTACAGAGTTACTGTTTGTTCATGGTAAGGGTCACTCACTGTGTAACTGTACAGAATCACTGTTTATTCAGGGTAATGGTCACTCACTGTGTAACTGTATAGAGTCACTGCTTATTCAGGGTAATGGTCACTCACTATGTATCTGTACAGAGTCACTATTTATTCAGGGTATGGATCACTCACTGTGTAACTGTACAGACTCACTGTATATTCAGAATGAGGATCACTCAGTGTGTAACTGTACTGAGTCACTGTATATTCAGTGTAAGAATCACTCACTGTGTAACTGTACAGAGTCACTCTTTATTCAGGGAATGGGTCACTCACTGTGTAACTGTGCAGAGTCACTGTTTATTCAGGGTAACGGTCACTCACTGTGTAACTGTACAGAGTCACTGTTTATTCAGGGTAAGGATCACTCACTGTGTAACTGTACAGAGTCACTGTTTATTCAGGGTAAGGGTCACTCACTGTGTAAATGTACAGAGTCACTGTTTATTCAGGGTAGGGATCACTCACTGTGTAACTGTACAGACTCACTGTTTATTCAGGGTAAGGGTCACTCACTGTGTTACAGTACAGAGTCACTGTTTATTCAGGGTGAGGATCACTCACTGTGTAACTGTACAGAGTCAAAGTTTATTCAGGGTGAGGGTCACGCACTGTGTAACTGTACAGAGTCACTGTATATTCAGGGTAAGGATCACTCACTGTGTAACTGTACAGAGTCACTGTTTATTCAGGGTAAGGATCACTCACTGTGTAACTGTACAGAGTCACTGTTTATTCAGGGTAAGGGTCACTCACTGTGTAACTGTACAGAGTAACTGCTTATTCAGGGTAAGTGTCACTCACTGTGTAACTGTAAAGAGTCTTTGTTTATTCAGGAAAAGGGTCACTCACTGTGTAACTGTACAGAGTCACTGTTTATTCAGGGTAAGGGTCACTCACTGTGTAACTGTACAGAGTAATTGCTTATTCAGGGTAAGTGTCACTCACTGTGTAACTGTAAAGAGTCTTTGTTTATTCAGGATAAGTATCACTCACTTTTTAACTACAGAGTGTCACTGATAATTCAGGGTAAGGGTCAATCACTGTGTAACTGTACTGAGTCACTGTCTATTCAGGGTAAGGGTCACTCACTGTGTAACTGTACAGTGTCACTGTCTATTCAGGGTAAGGATCACTCACTGTGTAACTGTAAAGAGTCACTGTCTATTCAGGGTAAAGGACACTCACTGTGTAACTGTACAGAGTCACTGCTTATTCAGGGTAAGGATCACTCACTGTGTAACTGTACAGAGTCACTGTTTATTCAGGGTAAGTATCACTCACTGTGTAACTGTACAGAGTCACTGTTTATTCAGGGTAAGAGTCACTCACTGAGAAGCTGTACAGAGTCACTGTTTATTCAGGGTAAGGATCACTCACTGTAAATGTACAGCGTCACTGTTTATTCTGGGTAAGGGTCACTCACTGTGTAACTGTACAGAGTCACTGTTTATTCAGGGTGAGGATCACTCACTGTGTAACTGTACAGAGTCACTGTTTATTCAGGGTAAGGATCACTCACTGTGTAACTGTTCAGAGTCACTGTTTATTCAGGGTAAGGATCACTCACTGTGTAACTGTACTGATTCACTGTATATTCAGGGTAGGATCACTCGCTGTGTATCTGTACAGAGTCACTGTTGATTCAGGGTAAGGATCACTCACTGTGTAACTGTACAGAGTCACTCTTTATTCAGGGAATGGGTCACTCACTGTGTAACTGTGCAGAGACACTGTTTATTCAGGGTAAGGGTCACTCTCTGTGTAACTGTACAGAGTCACTGTTTATTCAGCGTAAGGATCACTCACTGTGTAACTGTACAGACTCACTGTTTATTCAGGGTAAGGGTCACTCACTGTGTAACTGTACAGGGTCACTCTTTATTCAGGGAATGGGTCACTCACTGTGTAACTGTACAGAGTCACTGTTTATTCAGGGTAAAGTTTATTCACTGTGTAACTGTACAGAGTCACTGTTTATTCAGGGTAAGTGTCACTCACTGTGTAACTGTAGAGAGTCACTGTTTATTCAGGGTAAGGATCACTCACTGTGTAAATGTACAGAGTCACTCTTTATTCAGGGTAAGGATCATTCACTGTGCAACTGTACAGAGTCACTGCTTATTCAGGGTAAGGATCACTCACTGTGTAACTTTACAGAGTCACTGTTTATTCAGAGTAAGGGTCACTCACTGTGTAACTGTACAGAGTCACTGTTTATTCAGGGTAAACATCACTCACTGTGTAACTGTACAGAGTCACTGTTTATTCAGGGTAAGGGTCACTCACTGTGTAACTGTACAGAGTCACTGTTTATTCCGCGTAAGGATCACTCACTGTGTAACTGTACAGACTCACTGTTTATTCAGGGTAAGGGTCACTCACTCTGTAACTGTACAGAGTCACTGTTTATTCAGGGTAAGGATCACTCACTGTGTAACTGTACAGAGTCACTGTCTATTCAGGGTAAAGGTCACTCACTGTGTAACTGTACAGAGTCACTGCTTATTCAGGGTAAGGATCACTCACTGTGTAACTGTAAGAGTCACTGTGTATTCAGGGTAAGGATCACTCACTGTGTAACTTTACAGAGTCACTGTTTATTCAGAGTAAGGGTCACTCACTGTGTAACTGTACAGAGTCACTCTTTATTCAGGGTAACGATCACTGACTGTGTAACTGTACAGAGTCTCTGTTTATTCAGGGTAAGGATCACTCTCTGTGTAACTGTACAGAATCACTCTTTATTCAGGGTAACGATCACTGACTGTGTAACTGTACAGAGTCACTGTTTATTCAGGGTAAGGGTCACTCAAGGTATAACTGTACAGAGTCACTGTTTATTCAGGGAAAGGTTCACTCACTGTGTAACTGTACAGAGTCACTGTTTATTCAGGGTAAGGGTCACTCACTGTGTAACTGTACAGAGTCACTGTTTATTCAGGGTATGGATCACACATTGTGTAACTGTACAGAGTCACTGTTTGTTCATGGTAAGGTTCACTCACTGTGTAACTGTACAGAATCACTGTTTATTCAGGGTAATGGGCACTCACTGTGTAACTGTACAGAGTCACTGCTTATTCAGGGTAATGGTCACTCACTATGTATCTGTACAGAGTCACTATTTATTCAGGGTAAGGATCACTCATTGTGTAACTGTACAGACTCTGTATATTCAGAATGAGGATCACTCAGTGTGTAACTGTACAGAGTCACTGTTTATTCAGTGTAAGAATCAGTCACTGTGTAACTGTACAGAGTCACTCTTTATTCAGGGAATGGGTCACTCACTGTGTAACTGTGCAGAGTCACTGTTTATTCAGGGTAACGGTCACTCACTGTGTAACTGTACAGAGTCACTGTTTATTCAGGGTAAGGATCACTCAATGTGTAACTGTACAGAGTCACTGTTTATTCAGGGTAAGGGTCACTCACTGTGTAACTGTACAGAGTCACTGTTTCTTCCGGGAAAGGATCACTCACTGTGTAACTGTACAGACTCACTGTTTATTCAGGGTAAGGGTCACTCACTGTGTTACAGTACAGAGTCACTGTTTATTCAGGGTGAGGATCACTCACTGTGTAACTGTACAGAGTCAAAGTTTATTCAGGGTGAGGTTCACTCACTGTGTAACTGTACAGATTCACTGTATATTCAGGGTAAGGATCACTCACTGTGTAACTGTACAGAGTCACTGTTTATTCAGGGTAAGGATCTCGCACTGTGTAACTGTACAGAGTCACTGTTTATTCAGGGTAAGGGTCACTCACTGTGTAACTGTACAGAGTAACTGCTTATTCAGGGTAAGGGTCACTCACTGTGTAACTGTAAAGAGTCTTTGTTTATTCAGGGTAAGGGTCACTCACTGTGTAACTGTAAAGAGCCTTTTTTTATTCAGGATAAGTATCACTCACTTTTTAACTACAGAGGGTCACTGTTTATTCAGGGTAAGGGTCACTCACTGTGTAACTGTACAGAGTCACTGTTTATTCAGGGTAAGCTTCACTCACTGTGTAACTGTACAGACTCACTGTTTATTCAGTGTAAGGATCACTCACTGTGTAACTGTACAGAATCACTGTTTATTCAGGGTGAGGATCACTCACTGTGTAACTGTACAGACTCACTGTATATTCAGGGTAAGGATCACTCAATGTAAATGTACAGTGTCACTGTTTATTCTGGGTAAGGGTCACTCACTGTGTAACTGTACAGAGTCACTGTTTATTCAGGGTGAGGATCACTCACTGTGTAACTGTACAGAGTCACTGTTTATTCAGGGTAAGGATCACTCACTGTGTAACTGTTCAGAGTCACTGTTTATTCGGGGAAGGATCACTCACTGTGTAACTGTACAGATTCACTGTATATTCAGGGTAGGATCACTCGCTGTGTATCTTTACAGAGTCACTGTTGATTCAGGGTAAGGATCACTCACTGTGTAACTGTACAGAGTCACTCTTTATTCAGGGAATGGGTCACTCACTGTGTAACTGTGCAGAGACACTGTTTATTCAGGGTAAGGGTCACTCTCTGTGTAACTGTACAGAGTCACTGTTTATTCAGCGTAAGGATCACTCACTGTGTAACTGTACAGACTCACTGTTTATTCAGGGTAAGGGTCACTCACTGTGTAACTGTACAGAGTCACTGTTTATTCAGGGTAAAGATTATTCACTGTGTAACTGTACAGAGTCACTGTTTATTCAGGGTAAGGGTCACTCACTGTGTAACTGCAGAGAGTCACTGTTTATTCAGGGTAAGGATCATTCACTGTGCAACTGCACAGAGTCACTGTTTATTCAGGGTAAGGATCACTCACTGTATAACTGTACAGACTCACTGTTTATTCAGGGTAAGGGTCACTCACTGTGTAACTGTACAGAGTCACTGTTTATTCAGGGTAAGGGACAATCACTGTGTAACTGTACTGAGTCACTGTCTATTCAGGGTAAGGGTCACTCACTGTGTAACTGTACAGTGTCACTGTCTAGTCAGGGTAAGGATCACTCACTGTGTAACTGTAAAGATTCACTGTCTATTCAGGGTAAAGGTCACTCACTGTGTAACTGTACAGAGTCACTGCTTATTCAGGGTAAGGATCACTCACTGTGTAACTGTACAGAGTCACTGTTTATTCAGGGTAAGGATCACTCACTGTGTAACTGTACAGAGTTACTGTCTATTCAGGGTAAAGGTCACTCACTGTGTAACTGTACAAAGTCACTGCTTATTCAGGGTAAGGATCACTCACTGTGTAACTGTACAGAGTCACTGTTTATTCAGGGTAAGAATCACTCACCGTGTAACTTTACAGAGTCACTGTCTATTCAGGGTAAAGGTCACTCACTGTGTAACTGTACAGAGTCACTGCTTATTCAGGGTAAGGATCACTCACTGTGTAACTGTACAGAGTCACTGTTTATTCAGGTTAAGGATCACTCACTGTGTAACTGTACAGAGACACTTTTTATTCAGGGTAAGGGTCACTCACTGTGTAACTGTACAGAGTCACTCTTTATTCAGGGTAACGATCACTGACTGTGTAACTGTACAGAGTCTCTGTTTATTCAGGGTAAGGATCACTCTCTGTGTAACTGTACAGAGTCACTCTTTATTCAGGGTAACTATCACTGACTGTGTAACTGTACAGAGACACTGTTTATCCAGGGTAAGGATCACTCACTTTGTAACTGTACAGAGTCACTGTTCATTCAGGGTAAGGGTCACTCAATGTATAACTGTACAGAGTCACTGTTTATACAGGGTAAGGGTCACGCACTGTGTAACTGTACAGAGTCACTGTTTATTCAGGGTAATGGTCACGCACTGTGTAACTGTACAGAGTCACTGTTTATTCAGGTAAAGGGTCACTCACTGTGTTACTGTACAGAGTCACTGTTTATTCACCGTCAGCGTCACACACTGTGTAACTGTACAGAGTCACTGTTTATTCAGTGTAAGGATCACTCACTGTGTAACTGTATAGAGTCAGTGCTTATTCAGGGTAAGGGTCACTCACTGTGTAAATGTACAGAATCACTGTTTATTCAGGGTAATGGTCACTCACTGTGTAACTGTACAGAGTCACTGTTTATTCAGGGTAAGGATCACTCACTGTGTGTACAGAGTCAATGTTTATTCAGGGTAAGGATCACTCACTGTGTAATTGTACAGAGTCACTGTTTATTCAGGTTAAGGATCACTCACTGTGTAACTGTACAGAGTCACTGTTTATTCAGGGTAAGGATCACTCACTGTGTAACAGTACAGAGTCACTGTTTATTCAGGGTAGAATCACTCCCTGTGTAACTGTACAGAGTCAATGTTTATTCATAGTAAGGATCAATCACTGTGTAATTGTACAGAGTCACTGTGTATTCAGTGTTAGGATCACTTACTGTGTAACTGTACAGAATCACTGTTTATTTTTGGTAAGGGTCACTCACTGTGTAACTGTACAGAGTCACTGTTTATTCAGGGTAAGGATCACTCACTCTGTAAATGCACAGAGTCACTGTTTATTCAGGGTAAGGTTCACTCACTGTGTAACTGTACAGAGTCTCTGTTTATTCAGGGTACGGATCACTCACTGTGTAACTGTATAGAGACACTGTTTATTCAGGGTAAGGATCACTCACTGTGTAACTGTACAGTGTCACCATTTCTTCTGGGTAAGGATCACTCTCTGTGAAACTGTACAGAGTCTCTGTTTATTCAGGGTAATTGTCACTCACTGTGTAACTGTACAGAGTCACTGTTTATTCAGGGTAAGGATTACTCACTGTGTAACTGTACAGAGTCTCTGTTTGTTCAGGGTAAGGGTCACTCACTGTGTTACAGTACAGAGTCACTGTTTATTCAGGGTGAGGATCACTCACTGTGTAACTGTACAGAGTCAAAGTTTATTCAGGGTGAGGTTCACTCACTGTGTAACTGTACAGATTCACTGTATATTCAGGGTAAGGATCACTCACTGTGTAACTGTACAGAGTCACTGTTTATTCAGGGTAAGGATCTCGCACTGTGTAACTGTACAGAGTCACTGTTTATTCAGGGTAAGGGTCACTCACTGTGTAACTGTACAGAGTAACTGCTTATTCAGGGTAAGGGTCACTCACTGTGTAACTGTAAAGAGTCTTTGTTTATTCAGGGTAAGGGTCACTCACTGTGTAACTGTAAAGAGCCTTTTTTTATTCAGGATAAGTATCACTCACTTTTTAACTACAGAGGGTCACTGTTTATTCAGGGTAAGGGTCACTCACTGTGTAACTGTACAGAGTCACTGTTTATTCAGGGTAAGCTTCACTCACTGTGTAACTGTACAGACTCACTGTTTATTCAGTGTAAGGATCACTCACTGTGTAACTGTACAGAATCACTGTTTATTCAGGGTGAGGATCACTCACTGTGTAACTGTACAGACTCACTGTTTATTCAGGGTAAGGATCACTCAATGTAAATGTACAGTGTCACTGTTTATTCTGGGTAAGGGTCACTCACTGTGTAACTGTACAGAGTCACTGTTTATTCAGGGTGAGGATCACTCACTGTGTAACTGTACAGAGTCACTGTTTATTCAGGGTAAGGATCACTCACTGTGTAACTGTTCAGAGTCACTGTTTATTCGGGGAAGGATCACTCACTGTGTAACTGTACAGATTCACTGTATATTCAGGGTAGGATCACTCGCTGTGTATCTTTACAGAGTCACTGTTGATTCAGGGTAAGGATCACTCACTGTGTAACTGTACAGAGTCACTCTTTATTCAGGGAATGGGTCACTCACTGTGTAACTGTGCAGAGACACTGTTTATTCAGGGTAAGGGTCACTCTCTGTGTAACTGTACAGAGTCACTGTTTATTCAGCGTAAGGATCACTCACTGTGTAACTGTACAGACTCACTGTTTATTCAGGGTAAGGGTCACTCACTGTGTAACTGTACAGAGTCACTGTTTATTCAGGGTAAAGATTATTCACTGTGTAACTGTACAGAGTCACTGTTTATTCAGGGTAAGGGTCACTCACTGTGTAACTGCAGAGAGTCACTGTTTATTCAGGGTAAGGATCATTCACTGTGCAACTGCACAGAGTCACTGTTTATTCAGGGTAAGGATCACTCACTGTATAACTGTACAGACTCACTGTTTATTCAGGGTAAGGGTCACTCACTGTGTAACTGTACAGAGTCACTGTTTATTCAGGGTAAGGGACAATCACTGTGTAACTGTACTGAGTCACTGTCTATTCAGGGTAAGGGTCACTCACTGTGTAACTGTACAGTGTCACTGTCTAGTCAGGGTAAGGATCACTCACTGTGTAACTGTAAAGATTCACTGTCTATTCAGGGTAAAGGTCACTCACTGTGTAACTGTACAGAGTCACTGCTTATTCAGGGTAAGGATCACTCACTGTGTAACTGTACAGAGTCACTGTTTATTCAGGGTAAGGATCACTCACTGTGTAACTGTACAGAGTTACTGTCTATTCAGGGTAAAGGTCACTCACTGTGTAACTGTACAAAGTCACTGCTTATTCAGGGTAAGGATCACTCACTGTGTAACTGTACAGAGTCACTGTTTATTCAGGGTAAGAATCACTCACCGTGTAACTTTACAGAGTCACTGTCTATTCAGGGTAAAGGTCACTCACTGTGTAACTGTACAGAGTCACTGCTTATTCAGGGTAAGGATCACTCACTGTGTAACTGTACAGAGTCACTGTTTATTCAGGTTAAGGATCACTCACTGTGTAACTGTACAGAGACACTTTTTATTCAGGGTAAGGGTCACTCACTGTGTAACTGTACAGAGTCACTCTTTATTCAGGGTAACGATCACTGACTGTGTAACTGTACAGAGTCTCTGTTTATTCAGGGTAAGGATCACTCTCTGTGTAACTGTACAGAGTCACTCTTTATTCAGGGTAACTATCACTGACTGTGTAACTGTACAGAGACACTGTTTATCCAGGGTAAGGATCACTCACTTTGTAACTGTACAGAGTCACTGTTCATTCAGGGTAAGGGTCACTCAATGTATAACTGTACAGAGTCACTGTTTATACAGGGTAAGGGTCACGCACTGTGTAACTGTACAGAGTCACTGTTTATTCAGGGTAATGGTCACGCACTGTGTAACTGTACAGAGTCACTGTTTATTCAGGTAAAGGGTCACTCACTGTGTTACTGTACAGAGTCACTGTTTATTCACCGTCAGCGTCACACACTGTGTAACTGTACAGAGTCACTGTTTATTCAGTGTAAGGATCACTCACTGTGTAACTGTATAGAGTCAGTGCTTATTCAGGGTAAGGGTCACTCACTGTGTAAATGTACAGAATCACTGTTTATTCAGGGTAATGGTCACTCACTGTGTAACTGTACAGAGTCACTGTTTATTCAGGGTAAGGATCACTCACTGTGTGTACAGAGTCAATGTTTATTCAGGGTAAGGATCACTCACTGTGTAATTGTACAGAGTCACTGTTTATTCAGGTTAAGGATCACTCACTGTGTAACTGTACAGAGTCACTGTTTATTCAGGGTAAGGATCACTCACTGTGTAACAGTACAGAGTCACTGTTTATTCAGGGTAGAATCACTCCCTGTGTAACTGTACAGAGTCAATGTTTATTCATAGTAAGGATCAATCACTGTGTAATTGTACAGAGTCACTGTGTATTCAGTGTTAGGATCACTTACTGTGTAACTGTACAGAATCACTGTTTATTTTTGGTAAGGGTCACTCACTGTGTAACTGTACAGAGTCACTGTTTATTCAGGGTAAGGATCACTCACTCTGTAAATGCACAGAGTCACTGTTTATTCAGGGTAAGGTTCACTCACTGTGTAACTGTACAGAGTCTCTGTTTATTCAGGGTACGGATCACTCACTGTGTAACTGTATAGAGACACTGTTTATTCAGGGTAAGGATCACTCACTGTGTAACTGTACAGTGTCACCATTTCTTCTGGGTAAGGATCACTCTCTGTGAAACTGTACAGAGTCTCTGTTTATTCAGGGTAATTGTCACTCACTGTGTAACTGTACAGAGTCACTGTTTATTCAGGGTAAGGATTACTCACTGTGTAACTGTACAGAGTCTCTGTTTGTTCAGGGTAAGGATCACTCACTGTGTAACTTTACAGAGTCACTGTTTATTCAGGGTAAGGATCACTCACTGTGTATCTGTACAGAGTCACTGTTTATTCAGGGTATGGATCACTCATTGTGTAACTGTATAGACTCACTGTTTATTCATGGTAAGGGTCACTCACTGGGTAACTGTACATAATCACTGTTTATTCAGGGCAATGGTCACTCACTGTGTAACTGTACAGAGTCAATGTTTATTCAGGGTAATGGTCACTCACTATGTATCTGTACAGAGTCACTATTTATTCAGGGTAAGGATCACTCACTGTGTAACTGTACAGAGTCACTGTTTATTCAGGGTAAGGATCACTCACTGTGTAACTGTACAGTGTCACAGTTTCTTCTGGGTAAGGATCACTCTCTGTGTAACTGTACAGAGTCTCTGTTTATTCAGGGTAATTGTCACTCACTGTGTAACTGTACAGAGTCACTGTTTATTCAGGGTAAGGATCACTCACTGTGTAACTGTACAGAGTCTCTGTTTGTTCAGGGTAAGGATCACTCACTGTGTAACTTTACAGAGTCACTGTTTATTCAGGGTGAGGATCACTCACTGTGTAACTGTACAGAGTCACTGTTTATTTAGGGTAAGGATCACGCACTGTGTAACTGTACATAGTCACTGTTTATTCAGGGTAAGGATCATTCACTGTGTAAATGTACAGAGTCACTCTTTATTCAGAGTAACGATCACTGACTGTGTAACTGTACAGAGAAACTGTTTATCCAGGGTAAGGGTTACTCACTGTGTAACTGTACAGAGTCACTGTTTATTCAGGGTAAGGATCACTCACTTTGTAAGTGTACAGAGTCACTGTTTATTCTGGGTGAGGGTCACTCAATGTATAACTGTACGGAGTCACTGTTTATTCAGGGAAAGGGTCACTCACTGTGTTACTGTACAGAATCACTGTTTATTCAGGGTAATGGTCACTCACTGTGGAACTGTGCAGAGTCACTGTTTATTTAGGGTAAGGATCACTCACTGTGTAACTGTACAGAGTCACTGTTTATTCAGGGTAATGGTCACTCAGTGTGTTACTGTACAGAATCACTGTTTATTCACGGTAATGGTCACTGACTGTGTAACTGTACAGAGGCACTGTTTATTCAGGGTAATGGTCACTCACTGTGTTACTGTACAGAATCACTGTTTATTCAGGGTAATGCTCACTAACTGTGGAACTGTACAGAGTCACTGTTTTTTCAGGGTAAAAATCACTCACTGTGTAAAATTACAGAGACACTGTTTATTCAGCGTAAGGATCACTCACTCTGTAACTGTACAGAGTCACTGTTTATTCAGGGGAAGGATCACTCACTGTGTAATTGTACAGAGTTACTGTTTATTCAGGGTAAGGATCACTCACTGTGTAACTGTACAGAGTCACTGTTTATTCAGGGTAAGGATCTCTCACTGTGTAAAAGTACCGAGTCACTGTTTATTCAAGGTAGGATCATTCGCTGTGTAACTGTACAGAGTCACTGTTTATTCAGTGTAAGGATCACTCACTGTGTAACTGTACAGAGTCACTGTTTATTCAGGGTATGGATCACTCACTGTGTAACTGTACAGAGTCACTGTTTATTCAGGGTAAGGGTCACGCACTGTGTAACTGTGCAGAGTCACTGTTTATTCAGGGTAAGGGTCACGCACTGTGTAACTGTACAGAGTCACTGTTTATTCAGGGAAAGTGTCACTCACTGTGTAACTGTACAGGGTCACTATTTATTCAGGGTAAGAGTCACTCACTGTGTTACTTTACAGAGTCACTGTTTATTCACGGTAAGGATCACTCACTGTGTAACTGTACAGAGTCATTGTTTATTCTGGGTAAGGATCACTCACTGTGTAACTGTACAGAGTCACTCTTTCTTCAGGGTAAGGATCACTCACTGTGTAACTGTGCAGAGTCACGGTTTATTCAGGGTTATGATCACACACTGTGTATCTTACAGAGTCACTGTTTATTCAGGGTGAGGATCAATCACTGTGGAACTGTACAGAGTCACTTTTTATTCAGGTAAATGGTCACTCACTGTGTAATTGTACAGAGTCAATGTTTATTCAGGGTAAGGATCACTCACTGTGTATCTGTACAGAGTCACTGTTTATTCAGGGTGAGGATCAATCACTGTGTAACTGTTCAGAGTCACTGTTTAATCAGGGTAAGGATCACTCACTGTGTAACTGTACAGAGTCACTGTTTATTCAGGGTAAGGGTCACTCACTGTGTAACTGTACAGAGTCACTGTTTAATCAGGGAAAGGGTCACTCACTGTGTAACTGTACAGACTCACTGTTTATTCAGGGTAAGGGTCACTCACTGTGTAACTGTACAGAGTCACTGTTTATTCAGGGTAAGGGTCACTCACTGTGTAACTGTACAGAGTCACTGTTTATTCAGGGTAAGGGTCACTCACTGTGTAACTGTACAGAGTCACTGTCTATTCAGGGTAAGGATCACTCACTTTGTAACTGTACAGAGTCACTGTCTATTCAGGGTAACGGTCTCTCACTGTGTAACTGTACAGAGTCACTGCTTATTCATGGTAAGGATCACTCACTGTGTAACTGTACAGATTCACTGTTTATTCAGGGTAAGGATCACTCACTGCGTAACTGTACAGAGTAACTGTTTATTTATGGTAAGGGTCACTCACTGTGTAACTGTTCAGAGTCAATGTTTATTCAGGGTAAGAATCACTCACTGTGTAACTGTACTGAGTCACTGTTTATTCAGGGTTAGGATCACTCACTGTGTAACTGTACAGAGTCACTGTTTATTAAGGGTTAGGATCACTCACTGTGTAACTGTACAGATTCACTGTCTATTCAGGGTAATGGTGACTCACTGTGTAACTGTACAGAGTCACTGCTTATTCAGGGTAAGGATCACTCACTGTGTAACTGTACAGAGGCACAATTTATTCAGTGTAAGGGTGACTCGCTGTGTAACTGTACAGAGTTCCTGTTTTTTTAGGCTATGGGTCACTCAGTGTGTAACTGTACTGAGTCACTGTTTATTCAGGGTAATGGTCACTCACTATGCATCTGTACAGAGTCACTATTTATACAGGGTAAGGATCACTCACTGTGTAACTGTACAGAGTCACTGTTTATTCAGGGTAAGGACCACTCACTGTGTAACTGTACAGTGTCACCGTTTCTTCAGGGTAAGGATCACTCACTGTGTAACTGTACAGAGTCTCTGTTTATTCAGGGTAATTATCACTCACTGTGTAACTGTACAGAGTCACTGTTTATTCAGGGTAAGGATCACTCACTGTGTAACTGTACAGAGTCTCTGTTTGTTCAGGGTTAGAATCACTCACTGTGTAACTTTACAGAATCACTGTTTATTCAGGGTAAGGATCACTCACTTTGTAACTGTACAGAGTCGCTGTTTATTCAGGGTAAGGATCACTCACTGTGTAACTGTACAGAGACACTGTTTATTCAGGGTAAGGGTCACTCACTGTGTAACTGTACAGAGTCTTTGTTTACTCAGGGTAAGGGTCACTCACTGTGTAACTGTACAGAGTCACTGTTTATTCAGGGTGAGGATCACTCACTGTGTTACTGTACAGAGTCACTGTTTATACAGGGTAAGGGTAACTCACTGTGTAACTGTACAGAGTCACTGTTTATTCAGGCTAAGGATCACTCACTTTGTAACTGTACAGAGTCACTGTTTATTCAGGGTAAGAGTCACTCCCTGTGTAACTGTACAGAGTCACTGTTTATTCTGGGTAAGAGTCACTCAATGTATAACTGTACAGAGTCACTGTTTATTCAGGGAAAGGGTCACTCACTGTGTAACTGTACAGAATCACTGTTTATTCAGGGTAATGGTCACTCACTGTGTAACTGTACAGAGTCACTGTTTATTCAGGGTAAGGAACACTCACTGTGTAACTGTACAGAGTCACTGTTTATTCAGGGTAAGTATCACTCACTGTGTAATTGTACAGAGTCACTGTTTATTCAGGGTAAGGATCTCTCACTGTGTAACAGTACAGAGTCACTGTTAATTCAGGGTAGGATCACTCCCTGTGTAACTGTACAGAGTCACTGTTTATTCAGGGTATGGATCACTCACTGTATAACTGTACAGAGTCACTGTTTATACAGGGTAAGGGTCACGCACTGTGTAACTGTACAGAGTCACTGTTTATTCAGGGTAAGGGTCACGCACTGTGTAACTGTACAGAGTCACTGTTTAATCAGGGAAAGGGTCACTCACTGTGTTACTGTACAGAGTCACTGTTTATTCAGCGTCAGGGTCACACACTGTGTAACTGTACAGAGTCACTGTTTATTCAGTGTAAGGATCACTCACTGTGTAACTGTATAGTGTCAGTGCTTATTCAGGGTAAGGGTCACACTGTGTAAATGTACAGAATCACTGTTTATTCAGGGTAATGGTCACTCACTGTGTAACTGTACAGAGTCACTGTTTATTCAGGGTAAGGATCACTCACTGTGTGTACAGAGTCACTGTTTATTCAGGGTAAGGATCACTCACTGTGTAACAGTACAGAGTCACTGTTTATTCAGGGTAGAATCACTCCCTGTGTAACTGTACAGAGTCAATGTTTATTCATAGTAAGGATCAATCACTGTGTAATTGTACAGAATCACTGTTTATTCTGGGTAAGGGTCACTCACTGTGTAACTGTACAGAGTCACTGTTTATTCAGGGTAAGGATCACTCACTCTGTAAATGCACAGAGTCACTGTTTATTCAGGGTAAGGTTCACTCACTGTGTAACTGTACAGAGTCTCTGTTTATTCAGTGTAAGGATCACTCACTGTGTAACTGTATAGAGACACTGTTTATTCAGGGTAAGGATCACTCACTGTGTAACTGTACAGTGTCACCATTTCTTCTGGGTAAGGATCACTCTCTGTGTTACTGTACAGAGTCTCTGTTCAGTCAGGGTAATTGTCACTCACTGTGTAACTGTACAGAGTCACTGTTTATTCAGGGTAAGGATCACTCACTGTGTAACTGTACAGAGTCTCTGTTTGTTCAGGGTAAGGATCATTCACTGTGTAACTTTACAGAGTCACTGTTTATTCAGGGTAAGGATCACTCACTGTGTAACTGTACAGAGTCACTGTTCATTTAGGGTAAGGATCACGCACTGTGTAACTGTACAGAGTCTCTGTTTATTCAGGGTAAGGATCACTCACTGTGTAACTGTACAGAGTCACTCTTTATTCAGGGTAACGATCACTGACTGTTTAACTGTACAGAGACACTGTTTATCCAGGGTAAGGGTTACTCACTGTGTAAAAGCACAGAGTCACTGTTTATTCAGGGTAAGGATCACTCACTTTGTAACTGTACAGAGTCACTGTTTATTCTGGGTAAGTGTCACTCAATGTATAACTGTACAGATCACTGTTTATTCAGGGAAAGGGTCACTCACTGTGTAACTGTACAGAGTCACTGTTTATTCAGGGTAATGGTCACTCACTGTGGAACTGTACAGAGTCACTGTTTATTCAGGGTAAGGATCACTCACTGTGTAACTGTACAGAGTCACTGTTTATTCAGGGTAATGGTCACTCACTGTGTTACTGTACAGAATCACTGTTTATTCAGGGTAATGGTCACTCACTGTGGAACTGTACAGAGTCACTGTTTATTCAGGGTAAGGATCACTCACTGTGTAACTGTACAGAGTCACTGTTTATTCAGGGTAATGGTCACTCACTGTGTTACTGTACAGAATCACTGTTTATTCAGAGTAAGGGTCACTCACTGTGTAACTGTACAGAGGCTCTGTTTATTCAGGGTAATGGTCACTCACTCTGTTACTGTACAGAATCACTGTTTATTTCGGGTAGGATCACTCGCTGTGTAACTGTAGAGAGTCACTGTTTATTCAGGGAAAGGATCACTCACTGTGTAACTGTACAGAGTCACTGTTTATTCAGGGTATAGATCACTCACTGTGAAGCTGTACAGAGTCACTGTTTATTGAGGGTAATGGTCACGCACTGTGTAACTGTGCAGAGTCACTGTTTATTCAGGGTAAGGGTCACTCAATGTGTAACTGTACAGAGTCACTGTTTATTCAGGGAAAGGGTCACTCACTGTGTAACTGTACAGAGTCACTCTTTATTCAGGGTGAGGATCAATCACTGTGTAACTGTACATAGTCACTGTTTAATCAGGGTAAGGATCACTCACTGTGTAACTGTACAGAGTCACTGTTTATTCAGGGTAAGGTTCACTCACTGTGTAACTGTACAGAGTCACTGTTTATTCAGGGTAAGGGTCACTCCCTGTGTAACTGTATAGACTCACTGTTTATTCAGGGTAAGGGTCACTCACTGTGTAACTGTACAGAGTCACTGTTTATTCAGGATAAGGGTCACTCACTGTGTTACTGTACAGAGTCACTGTTTATTCAGGGTAAGGGTCACTCACTGTGTAACTGTACAGTGTCACTGTCTATTCAGGGTAAGGATCACTCACTGTGTAATTTTACAGAGTCACTGTCTATTCAGGGTAACGGTCTCTCACTGTGTAACTGTACAGAGTCACTGCTTATTCAGGGTAAGGATCACTCACTGTGTAACTGTACAGAGTCACTGTTTATTCAGGGTAAGGATCACTCACTGTGTAACTGTACAGAGTAACTGTTTATTTATGGTAAGGGTCACTCACCGTGTAACTGTTCAGAGTCAATGTTTATTCAGGGTAAGGATCACTCACTGTGTAACAGTACAGAGTCACTGTTTATTCAGGGTAAGGATCACTCACTGTGTAACTGTACAGAGTCACTGTTTATTAAGGGTAAGGATCACTCACTGTGTAACTGTATAGAGTCACTGTCTATTCAGGGTAAGGGTGACTCACTGTGTAACTTTACAGAGTCACTGCTTATTCAGGGTAAGGATCACTCACTGTGAAACTGTACAATGTCACTGTTTATTCGGGGTAAGGGTGACTCACTGTGTAACTGTACAGAGTCAATGTTTATTCAGGGTTAGGAACACTCACTGTGTAACTGTACAGAGTCACTGTTTATTAAGGGTAAGGGTCACTCACTGTGTAACTGAACAGAGTCACTGTTTATTCAGGGTAAGGATCACTCACTGTGTAACTGTACTGAGTCACAATTTATTCAGGGTAAGGGTGACTCGCTGTGTAACTCTACAGAGTTACTGTTTTTTTAGGCTATGGGTCACTCAGTGTGTAAATGTACAGAGTCACTGTTTATTCAGGGTAATGGTCACTCACTATGCATCTGTACAGAGTCACTATTTATTCAGGGTAAGGATCACTCACTGTGTAACTGTACAGAGTCACTGTTTATTCTGGTTAAGGACCACTCACTGTGTAACTGTACAGTGTCACCGTTTCTTCAGGGTTAGGATCACTCACTGTGTAACTGTACAGAGTCTCTGTTTATTCAGGGTAATTATCACTCACTGTGTAACTGTACAGAGTCACTGTTTATTCAGGGTAAGGATCACTCACTGTGTAACTGTACAGAGTCTCTGTTTGTTCAGGGTAAGGATCAATCACTGTGTAACTTTGCAGAGTCACTGTTTATTCAGGGTGAGGATCACTCACTTTGTAACTGTACAGAGTCACTGTTTATTCAGGGTAAGGGTAACTCACTGTGTAACTGTACAGAGTCACTGTTTATTCAGGGTAAGGGTCACTCACTGTGTAACTGTACAGAGTCACTGTTTATTCAGGGTGAGGATCACTCACTGTGTTACTGTACAGAGTCACTGTTTATACAGGGTAAGGGTAACTCACTGTGTAACTGTACAGAGTCACTGTTTATTCAGGCTAAGGATCACTCACTTTCTAACTGTACAGAGTCACTGTTTATTCAGGGTAAGGGTCACTCACTGTGTAACAGTACAGAGTCACTTTTTATTCTGGGTAAGAGTCACTCAATGTATAACTGTACAGAGTCACTGTTTATCAGGGTAAGGATCACACACTGTGTAATTGTACAGAGTCACTGTTTATTCAGGTTAAGGATCACTCACTGTGTAACTGTACAGAGTCACTGTTTATTCAGGGTAAGGATCTCTCACTGTGTAACAGTACAGAGTCACTGTTTATTCAGGGTAGGATCACGCCCTGTGTAACTGTACAGAGTCACTGTTTATTCAGGGTATGGATCACTCACTGTATAACTGTACAGAGAACTGTTTATACAGGGTAAGGGTCACGCACTGTGTAACTGTACAGAGTCACTGTTTATTCAAGGTAAGGGTCACGCACTGTGTAACTGTACAGAGTCACTGTTTATTCAGGGAAAGGGTCACTCACTGTGTTACTGTACAGAGCCACTGTTTATTCAGCGTCAGGGTCACACACTTTGTAACTGTACAGAGTCACTGTTTATTCAGGGTAAGGATCACTCACTGTGTAACTGTATAGAGTCACTGTTTATTCAGGGTAAGGGTCACTCACTGTGTAACTGTACAGAATCACTGTTTATTCAGGGTAATGGTCACTCACTGTGTAACTGTACAGAGTCACTGTTTATTCTGGGTAAGGATCACTCACTGTGTGTACAGAGTCACTGTTTATTCAGAGTAAGGATCACTCACTGTGTAATTGTACAGAGTCACTGTTTATTCAGGTTAAGGATCACTCACTGTGTAACTGTACAGAGTCACTGTTTATTCAGGGTAAGGATCACTCACTGTGTAACAGTACAGAGTCACTGTTTATTCAGGGTAGAATCACTCCCTGTGTAACTGTACAGAGTCATTGTTTATTCATGGTAAGGATCAATCACTGTGTAATTGTACAGAGTCACTGTTTATTCAGTGTAAGGATCACTTACTGTGTAACTGTACAGAATCACTGTTTATACAGGGTAAGGATCACTCACTGTGTAACTGTATAGAGACACTGTCAATTCAGGGTGAGGATCACTCACTCTGTAACTGTACAGATTCAGTGTTTGTTCAGGTTAAGGGTCACTCACTCTGTAAATGTACAGATTAACTGTTTATTCAGGGTAAAGGTCACTCCCTGTGTAACTGTACAGAGTCACTGTTTATTCAGGGTAAGGATCACTCACTGTGTAACAGTACAGAGTAACTGTTTATTTAGGTTAAGGTTCACTCACTGTGTAACTGTACAAAGTCAATGTTTATTCAGGGTAAGGATCACTCACTGTGTAACAGTACAGAGTAACTGTTTATTTAGGGTAAGGGTCACTCACTGTGTAACTGTACAGAGTCACTGTTTATTCAGAGTAAGGGTCACTCACTGTGTAACTGTACAGAGTCACTGTTTATTCAGAGTAAGGATCACTCACTGTTTAACTGTACAGAGTCACTGTTTATTCAGGGCAAGGATCACTCACTGTGTAACTGTACAGATTCACTGTTTATTCAGGGTAAGGATCACTCAATGTGTAACTGTACAGTGTCACTGTTTATTCAGGGTAAGGATCACTCACTGTGTAACTGTACAGAGTCTCTGTTTATTCCGTGTAATTATCACTCACTGTGTAACTGTAAAGAGTCACTGTTTATTCAGGGTAAGGATCACGCACTGTGTAACTGTACAGAGTCACTGTTTTTTCAGGGTAAGGATCACTCTCCGTGTAACTGTACAGAGACACTGTTTATCCAAGGTAAGGGTCACTCACTGTGTAACTGTACAGAGTCTCTGTTTATTTCGGGTAAGGATCACTCACTTTGTAACTGTAGAGAGTCACTGTTTATTCAGGGTAAGGTTCAGTCGCTGTGTGTACAGAGTCAATGTTTATTCAGCGTAAGGATCACTCACTGTGTAATTGTACAGAGTCACTGTTTATTCAGGTTAAGGATCACTTATTGTGTAACTGTACAGAGTCACTGTTTATTCATGGTAAGGATCACTCACTGTGTAACAGTACAGAGTCACTGTTTATTCAGGGTCGAATCACTCCCTGTGTAACTGTACAAAGTCAATGTTTACTCATGGTAAGGATCAATCACTGTGTAATTGTACAGAGTCACAGTTTATTCAGGGTAAGGATCACTCACTCTGTAAATGCACAGAGTCACTGTTTATTCAGGGTAAGGTTCACTCACTGTGTAACTGTACAGAGTCTCTGTTTATTCAGGGTAAGGATCACTCACTGTGTAACTGTATAGAGACACTGTTTATTCAGGGTAAGGATCACTCACTGTGTAACTGTACAGACTCACTGTTTATTCAGGGTAAGGATCACTCACTCTGTAAATGCACAGAGTCACTGTTTATTCAGGGTAAGGTTCACTCACTGTGTAACTGTACAGAGTCTCTGTTTATTCAGGGTAAGGATCACTCACTGTGTAACTGTACAGAGTCACTGTTTATTCAGAGTAAGGATCACTCACTGTGTAACTGTACAGAGTCTCTGTTTGTTCAGGGTAAGGATCACTCACTGTGTTACTTTACAGAGTCACTGTTTATTCAGGGTAAGGATCACTCACTGTGTAACTGTACAGAGTCACTGTTTATTTAGGGTAAGGATCACGCACTGTGTAACTGTACAGAGTCTCTGTTTATTCAGGGTAAGGATCACTCACTGTGTAACTGTACAGAGTCACTCTTTATTCAGGGTAACGATCACTGACTGTGTAACTGTACAGAGACACTGTTTATCCAGGGTAAGGGTTACTCACTGTGTAACTGCACAGAGTCACTGTTTATTCAGGGTAAGGATCACTCACTTTGTAACTGTACAGAGTCACTGTTTATTCTGGGTAAGGGTCACTCAATGTATAACTGTACAGAGTCACTGTTTATTCAGGGAAAGGGTCACTCACTGTGTAACTGTGCAGAGTCACTGTTTATTCAGGGTAAGGGTCACTCACTGTGTGACTGTGCAGAGGCACTGTTTATTCAGGGTAATGGTCACTCACTGTGTTACTGTACAGAATCACTGTTTATTCAGGGTAGGATCACTCGCTGTGTAACTGTAGAGAGTCACTGTTTATTCAGGGTAAGGATCACTCACTGTGTAACTGTACAGAGTCACTGTTTATTCAGGGTATAGATCACTCACCGTGTAACTGTACAGAGTCACTGTTTATTCAGGGCAATGGTCACGCACTGTGTAACTGTGCAGAGTCACTGTTTTTTCAGGGTAAGGGTCACTCACTGTGTAACTGTACAGATTCACTGTTTATTCAGGGAAAGGGTCACTCACTGTGTAACTGTACAGAGTCACTGTTTATTCAGAGTGAGGATCAATCACTGTGTAACTGTACAGAGTCACTGTTTAATCAGGGTAAGTTTCACTCACTGTGTTACTGTACAGAGTCACTGTTTATTCAGGGTAAGCGTCACTCACTGTGTAACTGTACAGAGTCACTGTTTATTCAGGGTATGGGTCACTCACTGTGTAACTGTATAGACTCTCTGTTTATTCAGGCTAAGGGTCACTCACTGTGTAACTGTACAGAGTCACTGTTTATTCAGGGTAAGGGTCACTCACTGTGTTACTGTACAGAGTCACTGTTTATTCAGGGTAAGGGTCACTCACTGTGTTACTGTACATTGTCACTGTCTATTCAGGGTAAGGATCACTCACTGTGTAACTTTACAGAGTCACTGTCTATTCAGGGTAACGGTCTCTCACTGTGTAACTGTACAGAGTCACTGCTTAATTAGGGTAAGGATCACTCACTGTGTAACTGTACAGAGTAACTGTTTATTTATGGTAAGGGTCACTCACCGTGTAACTGTTCAGAGTCAATGTTTATTCAGGGTATGGATCACTCACTGTGTAACTGTACAGAGTCACTGTTTATTCAGGGTAAGGATCACTCACTGTGTAACTGTACAGAGTCACTGTATATTAAGGGTAAGGATCACTCACTGTGTAACTGTACAGAGTCACTGTCTATTCAGGGTAAGGGTGACTCACTGTGTAACTGTACAGAGTCACTGCTTATTCAGGGTAAGGATCACTCACTGTGTAACTGTACAGTGTCACTGTTTATTCGGGGTAAGGGTGACTCACTGTGTAACTGTACAGAGTCAATGTTTATTCAGGGTAAGGAACACTCACTGTTTAACTGTACAGAGTCACTGTTTATTAAGGGTAAGGGTCACTCACTGTGTAACTGAACAGAGTCACTGTTTATTCAGGGTAAGGATCACTCACTGTGTAACTGTACAGAGTCACTGTTTATTCAGGGTAAGGATCACTCACTGTGTAACTGTACAGAGTCACTGTTTATTCAGGGTAATGGTCACTCACTGTGTTACTGTACAGAATCACTGTTTATTCAGGGTAATGGTCACGCACTGTGTAACTGTGCAGAGTCACTGTTTATTCAGGGTAAGGGTCACTCACTGTGTAACTGTGCAGAGGCACTGTTTATTCAGGGTAATGGTCACTCACTGTGTTAGTGTACAGAATCACTGTTTATTCAGGGTAGGATCACTCGCTGTGTAACTGTAGAGAGTCACTGTTTATTCAGGGTAAGGATCACTCACTGTGTAACTGTACAGAGTCACTGTTTATTCAGGGTATAGATCACTCACCGTGTAACTGTACAGAGTCACTGTTTATTCAGGGTAATGGTCACGCACTGTGTAACTGTGCAGAGTCACTGTTTTTTCAGGTTAAGGGTCACTCACTTTGTAACTGTACAGAGTCACTGTTTATTCAGGGAAAGGGTCACTCACTGTGTAACTGTACTGAGTCACTGTTTATTCAGAGTGAGGATCAATTACTGTGTAACTGTACAGAGTCACTGTTTAATCAGGGTAAGTTTCACTCACTGTGTAACTGTACAGAGTCACTGTTTATTCAGGGTAAGGGTCACTCACTGTGTAACTGTACAGAGTCACTCTTTATTCAGGGTAAGGGTCACTCACTGTGTAACTGTATAGACTCTCTGTTTAATCAGGGTAAGGGTCACTCACTGTGTAACTGTACAGAGTCACTGTTTATTCAGGGTAAGGGTCACTCACTGTGTTACTGTACAGAGTCACTGTTTATTCAGGGTAAGGGTCACTCACTGTGTTACTGTACAATGTCACTGTCTATTCAGGGTAAGGATCACTCACTGTGTAACTTTACAGAGTCACTGTCTATTCAGGGTAACGGTCTCTCACTGTGTAACTGTACAGAGTCACTGCTTAATTAGGGTAAGGATCACTCACTGTGTAACTGTACTGAGTCACTGTTTATTCAGGGTAAGGTCACTCACTGTGTAACTGTACAGAGTAACTGTTTATTTATGGTAAGGGTCACTCACCGTGTAACTGTTCGGAGTCAATGTTTATTCAGGGTAAGGATCACTCACTGTGTAACTGTACAGAGTCACTGTTTATTCAGGGTAAGGATCACTCACTGTGTAACTGTACAGAGTCACTGTATATTAAGGGTAAGGATCACTCACTGTGTAACTGTACAGAGTCACTGTCTATTCAGGGTAAGGGTGACTCACTGTGTAACTGTACAGAGTCACTGCTTATTCAGGGTAAGGATCACTCACTGTGTAACTGTACAGTGTCACTGTTTATTCGGGGTAAGGGTGACTCACTGTGTAACTGTACAGTGTCAATGTTTATTCAGGGTAAGGAACACTCACTGTTTAACTGTACAGAGTCACTGTTTATTAAGGGTAAGGGTCACTCACTGTGTAACTGAACAGAGTCACTGTTTATTCAGGGTAAGGATCACTCACTGTGTAACTGTACAGAGTCACAATTTAATCAGGGTAAGGGTGACTCGCTGTGTAACTCTACAGAGTTACTGTTTTTTTAGGCTATGGGTCACTCAGTGTGTAAATGTACAGAGTCACTGTTTATTCAGGGTAATGGTCACTCACTATGCATCTGTACAGAGTCACTATTTATTCAGGGTAAGGATCACTCACTGTGTAACAGTACAGAGTCACTGTTTATTCTGGGTAAGGACCACTCACTGTGTAACTGTACAGTGTCACCGTTTCTTCAGGGTAAGGATCATTCACTGTGTAACTGTACAGAGTCTCTGTTTATTCAGGGTAATTATCACTCACTGTGTAACTGTACAGAGTCACTGTTTATTCAGGGTAAGGATCACTCACTGTGTAACTGTACAGAGTCTGTGTTTGTTCAGGGTAAGGATCAATCACTGTGTAACTTTACAGAGTCACTGTTTATTCAGGGTGAGGATCACTCACTTTGTAACTGTACAGAGTCACTGTTTATTCAGTGTAAGGATCACTCACTGTGTAACAGTACATGTTCACTGTTTATTCAGGGTAAGGATCACTCACTGTGTAACTGTACAGAGTAACTGTTTATTTATGGTAAGGGTCACTCACCGTGTAACTGTTCAGAGTCAATGTTTATTCAGGGTAAGGATCACTCATTGTGTAACTGTACAGAGTCACTGTTTATACAGGGTAAGGGTAACTCACTGTGTAACTGTACAGAGTCACTGTTTATTCAGGATAAGGGTCACTCACTGTGTAACTGTACAGAGTCACTTTTTATTCTGGGTAGGAGTCACTCAATGTATAACTGTACGGAGTCACTGTTTATTCAGGGTAAGGGTCACTCACTGTGTAACTGTACAGAATCACTGTTTATTCAGGGTAATGGTCACTCACTGTGTAACTGTACAGAGTCACTGTTTATTCAGGGTAAGGAACACTCACTGTGTAACTGTACAGAGTCACTGTTTATCAGGGTAAGGATCACACACTGTGTAATTGTACAGAGTCACTGTTTATTCAGCATAAGGATCACTCACTGTGTAACTTTACAGAGTCACTGTTTATTCAGGGTAAGGATCTCTCACTGTGTAACAGTACAGAGTCACTGTTTATTCAGGGTATGGATCACTCACTGTATAACTGTACAGAGTCACTGTTTATTCAGGGTAAGGGTCACGCACTGTGTAACTGTACAGAGTCACTGTTTATTCAGGGAAAGGGTCACTCACTGTGTTACTGTACAGAGTCACTGTTTATTCAGCGTCAGGCTCACACACTTTGTAACTGTACAGAGTCACTGTTTATTCAGGGTAAGGATCACTCACTGTGTAACTGTACAGAGTCACTGTTTATTCAGGGTAAGGATCACTCACTCTGTAAATGCACAGAGTCACTGTTTATTTAGGTTAAGGTTCACTCACTGTGTAACTGTACAGAGTCTCTGTTTATTCAGGGTAAGGATCACTCACTGTGTAACTGTACAGAGTCACTGTTTATTCAGGGTAAGGATCACTCACTGTGTAACAGTACAGAGGAACTGTTTATTTAGGGTAAGGGTCACTCACTGTGTAACTGTACAGAGTCACTGTTTATTCAGAGTAAGGGTCACTCACTGTGTAACTGTACAGAGTCACTGTTTATTCAGAGTAAGGATCACTCACTGTTTAACTGTACAGAGTCACTGTTTATTCAGGGTAAGGATCACTCATTGTGTAACTGTACAGATTCACTGTTTATTCAGGGTAAGGATCACTCAATGTGTAACTGTACAGTGTCACTGTTTATTCAGGGTAAGGATCACTCACTGTGTAACTGTACAGAGTCTCTGTTTATTCCGTGTAATTATCACTCACTGTGTAACTGTAAAGAGTCACTGTTTATTCAGGGTAAGGATCACGCACTGTGTAACTGTACAGAGTCACTGTTTTTTCAGGGTAAGGATCACTCTCCGTGTAACTGTACAGAGACACTGTTTATCCAAGGTAAGGGTCACTCACTGTGTAACTGTACAGAGTCTCTGTTTATTTCGGGTAAGGATCACTCACTTTGTAACTGTTGAGAGTCACTGTTTATTCAGGGTAAGGTTCAGTCGCTGTGTGTACAGAGTCAATGTTTATTCAGCGTAAGGATCACTCACTGTGTAATTGTACAGAGTCACTGTTTATTCAGGTTAAGGATCACTTTTTGTGTAACTGTACAGAGTCACTGTTTATTCATGGTAAGGATCACTCACTGTGTAACAGTACGGAGTCACTGTTTATTCAGGGTCGAATCACTCCCTGTGTAACTGTACAAAGTCAATGTTTACTCATGGTAAGGATCAATCACTGTGTAATTGTACAGAGTCACTGTTTATTCAGGGTAAGGATCACTCACTCTGTAAATGCACAGAGTCACTGTTTATTCAGGGTAAGGTTCACTCACTGTGTAACTGTACAGAGTCTCTGTTTATTCAGGGTAAGGATCACTCACTGTGTAACTGTATAGAGACACTGTTTATTCAGGGTAAGGATCACTCACTGTGTAACTGTACAGACTCACTGTTTATTCAGGGTAAGGATCACTCACTCTGTAAATGCACAGAGTCACTGTTTATTCAGGGTAAGGTTCACTCACTGTGTAACTGTACAGAGTCTCTGTTTATTCAGGGTAAGGATCACTCACTGTGTAACTGTACAGAGTCACTGTTTATTCAGGGTAAGGATCACTCACTGTGTAACTGTACAGAGTCTCTGTTTGTTCAGGGTAAGGATCACTCACGGTGTTACTTTACAGAGTCACTGTTTATTCAGGGTAAGGATCACTCACTGTGTAACTGTACAGAGTCACTGTTTATTTAGGGTAAGGATCACGCACTGTGTAACTGTACAGAGTCACTCTTTATTCAGGGTAACGATCACTGACTGTGTAACTGTACAGAGACACTGTTTATCCAGGGTAAGGGTTACTCACTTTGTAACTGTACAGAGTCACTGTTTATTCTGGGTAAGGGTCACTCAATGTATAACTGTACAGAGTCACTGTTTATTCAGGGAAAGGGTCACTCACTGTGTAACTGTGCAGAGTCACTGTTTATTCAGGGTAAGGTCACTCACTGTGTGACTGTGCAGAGGCACTGTTTATTCAGGGTAATGGTCACTCACTGTGTTACTGTACAGAATCACTGTTTATTCAGGGTAGGATCACTCGCTGTGTAACTGTAGAGAGTCACTGTTTATTCAGGGTAAGGATCACTCACTGTGTAACTGTACAGAGTCACTGTTTATTCAGGGTATAGATCACTCACCGTGTAACTGTACAGAGTCACTGTTTATTCAGGGCAATGGTCACGCACTGTGTAACTGTGCAGAGTCACTGTTTTTTCAGGGTAAGGGTCACTCACTGTGTAACTGTACAGAGTCACTGTTTATTCAGGGAAAGGGTCACTCACTGTGTAACTGTACAGAGTCACTGTTTATTCAGAGTGAGGATCAATCACTGTGTAACTGTACAGAGTCACTGTTTAATCAGGGTAAGTTTCACTCAATGTGTTACTGTACAGAGTCACTGTTTATTCAGGGTAAGGGTCACTCACTGTGTAACTGTACAGAGTCACTGTTTATTCAGGGTATGGGTCACTCACTGTGTAACTGTATAGACTCTCTGTTTATTCAGGGTAAGGGTCACTCACTGTGTAACTGTACAGAGTCACTGTTTATTCAGGGTAAGGGTCACTCACTGTGTTACTGTACAGAGTCACTGTTTATTCAGGGTAAGGGTCACTCACTGTGTTACTGTACATTGTCACTGTCTATTCAGGGTAAGGATCACTCACTGTGTAACTTTACAGAGTCACTGTCTATTCAGGGTAACGGTCTCTCACTGTGTAACTGTACAGAGTCACTGCTTAATTAGGGTAAGGATCACTCACTGTGTAACTGTACTGAGTCACTGTTTATTCAGGGTAAGGTCACTCACTGTGTAACTGTACAGAGTAACTGTTTATTTATGGTAAGGGTCACTCACCGTGTAACTGTTCAGAGTCAATGTTTATTCAGTGTATGGATCACTCACTGTGTAACTGTACAGAGTCACTGTTTATTCAGGGTAAGGATCACTCACTGTGTAACTGTACAGAGTCACTGTATATTAAGGGTAAGGATCACTCACTGTGTAACTGTACAGAGTCACTGTCTATTCAGGGTAAGGGTGACTCACTGTGTAACTGTACAGAGTCACTGCTTATTCAGGGTAAGGATCACTCACTGTGTAACTGTACAGTGTCACTGTTTATTCGGGGTAAGGGTGACTCACTGTGTAACTGTACAGAGTCAATGTTTATTCAGGGTAAGGAACACTCACTGTTTAACTGTACAGAGTCACTGTTTATTAAGGGTAAGGGTCACTCACTGTGTAACTGAACAGAGTCACTGTTTATTCAGGGTAAGGATCACTCACTGTGTAACTGTACAGAGTCACTGTTTATTCAGGGTAAGGATCACTCACTGTGTAACTGTACAGAGTCACTGTTTATTCAGGGTAATGGTCACTCACTGTGTTACTGTACAGAATCACTGTTTATTCAGGGTAATGGTCACGCACTGTGTAACTGTGCAGAGTCACTGTTTATTCAGGGTAGGATCACTCGCTGTGTAACTGTAGAGAGTCACTGTTTATTCAGGGTAAGGATCACTCACTGTGTAACTGTACAGAGTCACTGTTTATTCAGGGTATAGATCACTCACCGTGTAACTGTACAGAGTCACTGTTTATTCAGGGTAATGGTCACGCACTGTGTAACTGTGCAGAGTCACTGTTTTTTCAGGTTAAGGGTCACTCACTTTGTAACTGTACAGAGTCACTGTTTATTCAGGGAAAGGGTCACTCACTGTGTAACTGTACTGAGTCACTGTTTATTCAGAGTGAGGATCAATCACTGTGTAACTGTACAGAGTCACTATTTAATCAGGGTAAGTTTCACTCACTGTGTAACTGTACAGAGTCACTGTTTATTCAGGGTAAGGGTCACTCACTGTGTAACTGTACAGAGTCACTCTTTATTCAGGGTAAGGGTCACTCACTGTGTAACTGTATAGACTCTCTGTTTAATCAGGGTAAGGGTCACTCACTGTGTAACTGTACAGAGTCACTGTTTATTCAGGGTAAGGGTCACTCACTGTGTTACTGTACAGAGTCACTATTTATTCAGGGTAAGGGTCACTCACTGTGTTACTGTACAATGTCACTGTCTATTCAGGGTAAGGATCACTCACTGTGTAACTTTACAGAGTCACTGTCTATTCAGGGTAACGGTCTCTCACTGTGTAACTGTACAGAGTCACTGCTTAATTAGGGTAAGGATCACTCACTGTGTAACTGTACTGAGTCACTGTTTATTCAGGGTAAGGTCACTCACTGTGTAACTGTACAGAGTAACTGTTTATTTATGGTAAGGGTCACTCACCGTGTAACTGTTCGGAGTCAATGTTTATTCAGGGTAAGGATCACTCACTGTGTAACTGTACAGAGTCACTGTTTATTCAGGGTAAGGATCACTCACTGTGTAACTGTACAGAGTCACTGTATATTAAGGGTAAGGATCACTCACTGTGTAACTGTACAGAGTCACTGTCTATTCAGGGTAAGGGTGACTCACTGTGTAACTGTACAGAGTCACTGCTTATTCAGGGTAAGGATCACTCACTGTGTAACTGTACAGTGTCACTGTTTATTCGGGGTAAGGGTGACTCACTGTGTAACTGTACAGTGTCAATGTTTATTCAGGGTAAGGAACACTCACTGTTTAACTGTACAGAGTCACTGTTTATTAAGGGTAAGGGTCACTCACTGTGTAACTGAACAGAGTCACTGTTTATTCAGGGTAAGGATCACTCACTGTGTAACTGTACAGAGTCACAATTTAATCAGGGTAAGGGTGACTCGCTGTGTAACTCTACAGAGTTACTGTTTTTTTAGGCTATGGGTCACTCAGTGTGTAAATGTACAGAGTCACTGTTTATTCAGGGTAATGGTCACTCACTATGCATCTGTACAGAGTCACTATTTATTCAGGGTAAAGATCACTCACTGTGTAACAGTACAGAGTCACTGTTTATTCTGGGTAAGGACCACTCACTGTGTAACTGTACAGTGTCACCGTTTCTTCAGGGTAAGGATCATTCACTGTGTAACTGTACAGAGTCTCTGTTTATTCAGGGTAATTATCACTCACTGTGTAACTGTACAGAGTCACTGTTTATTCAGGGTAAGGATCACTCACTGTGTAACTGTACAGAGTCTGTGTTTGTTCAGGGTAAGGATCAATCACTGTGTAACTTTACAGAGTCACTGTTTATTCAGGGTGAGGATCACTCACTTTGTAACTGTACAAAGTCACTGTTTATTCAGTGTAAGGATCACTCACTGTGTAACAGTACATGTTCACTGTTTATTCAGGGTAAGGATCACTCACTGTGTAACTGTACAGAGTAACTGTTTATTTATGGTAAGGGTCACTCACCGTGTAACTGTTCAGAGTCAATGTTTATTCAGGGTAAGGATCACTCATTGTGTAACTGTACAGAGTCACTGTTTATACAGGGTAAGGGTAACTCACTGTGTAACTGTACAGAGTCACTGTTTATTCAGGATAAGGGTCACTCACTGTGTAACTGTACAGAGTCACTTTTTATTCTGGGTAGGAGTCACTCAATGTATAACTGTACGGAGTCACTGTATATTCAGGGTAAGGGTCACTCACTGTGTAACTGTACAGAATCACTGTTTATTCAGGGTAATGGTCAGTCACTGTGTAACTGTACAGAGTCACTGTTTATTCAGGGTAAGGAACACTCACTGTGTAACTGTACAGAGTCACTGTTTATCAGGGTAAGGATCACACACTGTGTAATTGTACAGAGTCACTGTTTATTCAGCATAAGGATCACTCACTGTGTAACTTTACAGAGTCACTGTTTATTCAGGGTAAGGATCTCTCACTGTGTAACAGTACAGAGTCACTGTTTATTCAGGGTATGGATCACTCACTGTATAACTGTACAGAGTCACTGTTTATTCAGGGTAAGGGTCACGCACTGTGTAACTGTACAGAGTCACTGTTTATTCAGGGAAAGGGTCACTCACTGTGTTACTGTACAGAGTCACTCTTTATTCAGCGTCAGGGTCACACACTTTGTAACTGTACAGAGTCACTGTTTATTCAGGGTAAGGATCACTCACTGTGTAACTGTACAGAGTCACTGTTTATTCAGGGTAAGGATCACTCACTCTGTAAATGCACAGAGTCACTGTTTATTCAGGGTAAGGTTCACTCACTGTGTAACTGTACAGAGTCTCTGTTTATTCAGGGTAAGGATCACTCACTGTGTAACTGTACAGAGTCACTGTTTATTCAGGGTAAGGATCACTCACTGTGTAACTGTACAGAGTCTCTGTTTGTTCAGGGTAAGGATCACTCACTGTGTTACTTTACAGAGTCACTGTTTATTCAGGGTAAGGATCACTCACTGTGTAACTGTACAGAGTCACTGTTTATTTAGGGTAAGGATCACGCACTGTGTAACTGTACAGAGTCTCTGTTTATTCAGGGTAAGGATCACTCACTGTGTAACTGTACAGAGTCACTCTTTATTCAGGGTAACGATCACTGACTGTGTAACTGTACAGAGACACTGTTTATCCAGGGTAAGGGTTACTCACTGTGTAACTGCACAGAGTCACTGTTTATTCAGGGTAAGGATCACTCACTTTGTAACTGTACAGAGACACTGTTTATTCTGGGTAAGGAACACTCAATGTATAACTGTACAGAGTCACTGTTTATTCAGGGAAAGGGTCACTCACTGTGTAACTGTGCAGAGTCACTGTTTATTCAGGGTAAGGGTCACTCACTGTGTGACTGTGCAGAGGCACTGTTTATTCAGGGTAATGGTCACTCACTGTGTTACTGTAAAGAATCACTGTTTATTCAGGGTAGGATCAATAGCTGTGTAACTGTAGAGAGTCACTGTTTATTCAGGGTAAGGATCACTCACTGTGTAACTGTACAGAGTCACTGTTTATTCAGGGTATAGATCACTCACCGTGTAACTGTACAGAGTCACTGTTTATTCAGGGCAATGGTCACGCACTGTGTAACTGTGCAGAGTCACTGTTTTTTCAGGGTAAGGGTCACTCACTGTGTAACTGTACAGAGTCACTGTTTATTCAGGGAAAGGGTCACTCACTGTGTAACTGTACAGAGTCACTGTTTATTCAGAGTGAGGATCAATCACTGTGTAACTGTACAGAGTCACTGTTTAATCAGGGTAAGTTTCACTCACTGTGTAACTGTACAGAGTCACTGTTTATTCAGGGTAAGGGTCACTCACTGTGTAACTGTACAGAGTCACTGTTTATTCAGGGTATGGGTCACTCACTGTGTAACTGTATAGACTCTCTGTTTATTCAGGGTAAGGGTCACTCACTGTGTAACTGTACAGAGTCACTGTTTATTCAGGGTAAGGGTCACTCACTGTGTTACTGTACAGAGTCACTGTTTATTCAGGGTAAGGGTCACTCACTGTGTTACTGTACATTGTCACTGTCTATTCAGGGTAAGGATCACTCACTGTGTAACTTTACAGAGTCACTGTCTATTCAGGGTAACGGTCTCTCACTGTGTAACTGTACAGAGTCACTGCTTAATTAGGGTAAGGATCACTCACTGTGTAACTGTACTGAGTCACTGTTTATTCAGGGTAAGGTCACTCACTGTGTAACTGTACAGAGTAACTGTTTATTTATGGTAAGGGTCACTCACCGTGTAACTGTTCAGAGTCAATGTTTTTTCAGGGTAAGGATCACTCACTGTGTAACTGTACAGAGTCACTGTTTATTCAGGGTAAGGATCACTCACTGTGTAACTGTACAGAGTCACTGTATATTAAGGGTAAGGATCACTCACTGTGTACCTGTAAAGAGGCAATGTTTATTCAGGGTAAGGAACACTCACTGTTTAACTGTACAGAGTCACTGTTTATTAAGGGTAAGGGTCACTCACTGTGTAACTGAACAGAGTCACTGTTTATTCAGGGTAAGGATCACTCACTGTGTAACTGTACAGAGTCACTGTTTATTCAGGGTAAGGATCACTCACTGTGTAACTGTACAGAGTCACTGTTTATTCAGGGTAATGGTCACTCACTGTGTTACTGTACAGAATCACTGTTTATTCAGGGTAATGGTCACGCACTGTGTAACTGTGCAGAGTCACTGTTTATTCAGGGTAAGGGTCACTCACTGTGTAACTGTGCAGAGGCACTGTTTATTCAGGGTAATGGTCACTCACTGTGTTACTGTACAGAATCACTGTTTATTCAGGGTAGGATCACTCGCTGTGTAACTGTAGAGAGTCACTGTTTATTCAGGGTAAGGATCACTCACTGTGTAACTGTACAGAGTCACTGTTTATTCAGGGTATAGATCACTCACCGTGTAACTGTACAGAGTCACTGTTTATTCAGGGTAATGGTCACGCACTGTGTAAATGTGCAGAGTCACTGTTTTTTCAGGTTAAGGGTCACTCACTTTGTAACTGTACAGAGTCACTGTTTATTCAGGGAAAGGGTCACTCACTGTGTAACTGTACTGAGTCACTGTTTATTCAGAGTGAGGATCAATCACTGTGTAACTGTACAGAGTCACTGTTTAATCAGGGTAAGTTTCACTCACTGTGTAACTGTACAGAGTCACTGTTTATTCAGGGTAAGGGTCACTCACTGTGTAACTGTACAGAGTCACTCTTTATTCAGGGTAAGGGTCACTCACTGTGTAACTGTATAGACTCTCTGTTTAATCAGGGTAAGGGTCACTCACTGTGTAACTGTACAGAGTCACTGTTTATTCAGGGTAAGGGTCACTCACTGTGTTACTGTACAGAGTCACTGTTTATTCAGGGTAAGGGTCACTCACTGTGTTACTGTACAATGTCACTGTCTATTCAGGGTAAGGATCACTCACTGTGTAACTTTACAGAGTCACTGTCTATTCAGGGTAACGGTCTCTCACTGTGTAACTGTACAGAGTCACTGCTTAATTAGGGTAAGGATCACTCACTGTGTAACTGTACTGAGTCACTGTTTATTCAGGGTAAGGTCACTCACTGTGTAACTGTACAGAGTAACTGTTTATTTATGGTAAGGGTCACTCACCGTGTAACTGTTCGGAGTCAATGTTTATTCAGGGTAAGGATCACTCACTGTGTAACTGTACAGAGTCACTGTTTATTCAGGGTAAGGATCACTCACTGTGTAACTGTACAGAGTCACTGTATATTAAGGGTAAAGATCACTCACTGTGTAACTGTACAGAGTCACTGTCTATTCAGGGTAAGGGTGACTCACTGTGTAACTGTACAGAGTCACTGCTTATTCAGGGTAAGGATCACTCACTGTGTAACTGTACAGTGTCACTGTTTATTCGGGGTAAGGGTGACTCACTGTGTAACTGTACAGAGTCAATGTTTATTCAGGGTAAGGAACACTCACTGTTTAACTGTACAGAGTCACTGTTTATTAAGGGTAAGGGTCACTCACTGTGTAACTGAACAGAGTCACTGTTTATTCAGGGTAAGGATCACTCACTGTGTAACTGTACAGAGTCACAATTTAATCAGGGTAAGGGTGACTCGCTGTGTAACTCTACAGAGTTACTGTTTTTTTAGGCTATGGGTCACTCAGTGTGTAAATGTACAGAGTCACTGTTTATTCAAGGTAATGGTCACTCACTATGCATCTGTACAGAGTCACTATTTATTCAGGGTAAGGATCACTCACTGTGTAACAGTACAGAGTCACTGTTTATTCTGGGTAAGGACCACTCACTGTGTAACTGTACAGTGTCACCGTTTCTTCAGGGTTAGGATCATTCACTGTGTAACTGTACAGAGTCTCTGTTTATTCAGGGTAATTATCACTCACTGTGTAACTGTACAGAGTCACTGTTTATTCAGGGTAAGGATCACTCACTGTGTAACTGTACAGAGTCTGTGTTTGTTCAGGGTAAGGATCAATCACTGTGTAACTTTACAGAGTCACTGTTTATTCAGGGTGAGGATCACTCACTTTGTAACTGTACAGAGTCACTGTTTATTCAGTGTAAGGATCACTCACTGTGTAACTGTACAGAGTCACTGTTTATTCAGGGTAAGGATCACTCACTGTGTAACTGTACAGAGTAACTGTTTATTTATGGTAAGGGTCACTCACCGTGTAACTGTTCAGAGTCAATGTTTATTCAGGGTAAGGATCACTCATTGTGTAACTGTACAGAGTCACTGTTTATACAGGGTAAGGGTAACTCACTGTGTAACTGTACAGAGTCACTGTTTATTCAGGATAAGGGTCACTCACTGTGTAACTGTACAGAGTCACTTTTTATTCTGGGTAGGAGTCACTCAATGTATAACTGTACGGAGACACTGTTTATTCAGGGTAAGGGTCACTCACTGTGTAACTGTACAGAATCACTGTTTATTCAGGGTAATGATCACTCACTGTGTAACTGTACAGAGTCACTGTTTATTCAGGGTAAGGAACACTCACTGTGTAACTGTACAGAGTCACTGTTTATCAGGGTAAGGATCACACACTGTGTAATTGTACAGAGTCACTGTTTATTCAGCATAAGGATCACTCACTGTGTAACTTTACAGAGTCACTGTTTATTCAGGGTAAGGATCTCTCACTGTGTAACAGTACAGAGTCACTGTTTATTCAGGGTATGGCTCACTCACTGTATAACTGTACAGAGTCACTGTTTATTCAGGGTAAGGGTCACGCACTGTGTAACTGTACAGAGTCACTGTTTATTCAGGGAAAGGGTCACTCACTTTGTTACTGTACAGAGTCACTGTTTATTCAGCGTCAGGGTCACACACTTTGTAACTGTACAGAGTCACTGTTTATTCAGGGTAAGGATCACTCACTGTGTAACTGTATAGAGTCACTGTTTATTTAGGGTAAGGATCACGCACTGTGTAACTGTACAGAGTCTCTGTTTATTCAGGGTAAGGATCACTCACTGTGTAACTGTACAGAGTCACTCTTTATTCAGGGTAACGATCACTGACTGTGTAACTGTACAGAGACACTGTTTATCCAGGGTAAGGGTTACTCACTGTGTAACTGCACAGTGTCACTGTTTATTCAGGGTAAGGATCACTCACTTTGTAACTGTACAGAGTCACTGTTTATTCTGGGTAAGGGTCACTCAATGTATAACTGTACAGAGTCACTGTTTATTCAGGGAAAGGGTCACTCACTGTGTAACTGTACAGAGGCACTGTTTATTCAGGGTATTGGTCACTCACTGTGTTACTGTACAGAATCTTTGTTTATTCAGGGTAATGGTCACTCACTGTGGAACTGTACAGAGTCACTGTTTATTCAGGGTAAGGATCACTCACTGTGTAACTGTACAGAGTCACTGTTTATTCAGGGTAATGGTCACTCACTGTGTTACTGTACAGAATCACTGTTTATTCAGGGTAATGGTCACGCACTGTGTAACTGTGCAGTGTCACTGTTTATTCAGGGTAAGGGTCACTCACTGTGTGACTGCAGAGGCACTGTTTATTCAGGGTAATGGTCACTCACTGTGTTACTGTACAGAATCACTGTTTATTCAGGGTAGGATCACTCGCTGTGTAACTGTAGAGAGTCACTGTTTATTCAGGGTAAGGATCACTCACTGTGTAACTGTACAGAGTCACTGTTTATTCAGGGTATAGATCACTCACCGTGTAACTGTACAGAGTCACTGTTTATTCAGGGTAATGGTCACGCACTGTGTAACTGTGCAGAGTCACTGTTTTTTCAGGGTAAGGGTCACTCACTGTGTAACAGTACAGAGTCACTGTTTATTCAGGGAAAGGGTCACTCACTGTGTAACTGTACAGAGTCACTGTTTATTCAGAGTGAGGATCAATCACTGTGTAACTGTACAGAGTCATTGTTTAATCAGGGTAAGTTTCACTCACTGTGTAACTGTACAGAGTCACTGTTTATTCAGGGTAAGGGTCACTCTACTGTGTAACTGTACAGAGTCACTCTTTATTCTGGGTAAGGGTCACTCACTGTGTAACTGTATAGACTCTCTGTTTATTCAGGGTAAGGTTCACTCACTGTGTAACTGTACAGAGTCACTGTTTATTCAGGGTAAGGGTCACTCACTGTGTTACTGTACAGAGTCACTGTTTATTCAGGGTAAGGGTCACTCACTGTGTTACTGTACATTGTCACTGTCCATTCAGGGTAAGGATCACTCAATGTGTAACTTTACAGAGTCACTGTCTATTCAGGGTAACGGTCTCTCACTGTGTAACTGTACAGAGTCACTGCTTAATTAGGGTATGGATCACTCACTGTGTAACTGTACTGAGTCACTGTTTATTCAGGGTAAGGTCACTCACTGTGTAACTGTACAGAGTAACTGTTTATTTATGGTAAGGGTCACTCACCGTGTAACTGTTCAGAGTCAATGTTTATTCAGGGTAAGGATCACTCACTGTGTAACTGTACAGAGTCACTGTTTATTCAGGGTAAGGATCACTCACTGTGTAACTGTACAGAGTCACTGTATATTAAGGGTAAGGATCACTCACTGTGTAACTGTACAGAGTCACTGTCTATTCAGGGTAAGGGTGACTCACTGTGTAACTGTACAGAGTCACTGCTTATTCAGGGTAAGGATCACTCACTGTGTAACTGTACAGTGTCACTGTTTATTCGGGGTAAGGGTGACTCACTGTGTAACTGTACAGAGTCAATGTTTATTCAGGGTAAGGATCACTCACTGTATAACTGTACAGAGTCACTGTTTATTAAGGGTAAGGGTCACTCACTGTGTAACTGAACAGAGTCACTGTTTATTCAGGGTAAGGATCACTCATTGTGTAACTGTACAGAGTCACTGTTTATTCAGGGTAAGGATCACTCACTGTGTACCTGTACAGAGTCACTGTTTATTCAGCGTAATGGTCACTCACTGTGTTACTGTACAGAATCACTGTTTATTCAGGGTAATGGTCACGCACTGTGTAACTGTGCAGAGTCACTGTTTATTCAGGGTAAGGATCACTCACTGTGTAACTGTGCAGAGGCACTGTTTATTCAGGGTAATGGTCACTCACTGTGTTACTGTAAGGAATCACTGTTTATTCAGGGTAGGATCACTCGCTGTGTAACTGTAGAGAGTCACTGTTTATTCAGGGTAAGGATCACTCACTGTGTAACTGTACAGAGTCACTGTTTATTCAGGGTATAGATCACTCACCGTGTAACTGTACAGAGTCACTGTTTATTCAGGGTAATGGTCACGCACTGTGTAACTGTGCAGAGTCACTGTTTTTTCAGGGTAAGGGTCACTCACTTTGTAACTGTACAGAGTCACTGTTTATTCAGGGAAAGGGTCACTCACTGTGTAACTGTACAGAGTCACTGTTTATTCAGAGTGAGGATCAATCACTGTGTAACTGTACAGAGTCACTGTTTAATCAGGGTAAGTTTCACTCACTGTGTAACTGTACAGAGTCACTGTTTATTCAGGGTAAGGGTCACTCACTGTGTAACTGTACAGAGTCACTCTTTATTCAGGGTAAGGGTCACTCACTGTGTAACTGTCTAGACTCTCTGTTTATTCAGGGTAAGGGTCACTCACTGTGTAACTGTACAGAGTCACTGTTTATTCAGGGTAAGGGTCACTCACTGTGTTACTGTACAGAGTCACTGTTTATTCAGGGTAAGGGTCACTCACTGTGTTACTGTACATTGTCACTGTCTATTCAGGGTAAGGATCACTCACTGTGTAACTTTACAGAGTCACTGTCTATTCAGGGTAACGGTCTCTCACTGTGTAACTGTACAGAGTCACTGCTTAATTAGCGTAAGGATCACTCACTGTGTAACTGTACTGAGTCACTGTTTATTCAGGGTAAGGTCACTCACTGTGTAACTGTACAGAGTAACTGTTTATTTATGGTAAGGGTCACTCACCGTGTAACTGTTCAGAGTCAATGTTTATTCAGGGTAAGGATCACTCACTGTGTAACTGTACAGAGTCACTGTTTATTCATGGTAAGGATCACTCACTGTGTAACTGTACAGAGTCACAGTATATTAAGGGTAAGGATCACTCACTGTGTAACTGTACAGAGTCACTGTCTATTCAGGGTAAGGGTGACTCACTGTGTAACTGTACAGAGTCAATGTTTATTCAGGGTAAGGAACACTCACTGTTTAACTGTACAGAGTCACTGTTTATTAAGGGTAAGGGTCACTCACTGTGTAACTGAACAGAGTCACTGTTTATTCAGGGTAAGGATCACTCACTGTGTAACTGTACAGAGTCACAATTTAATCAGGGTAAGGGTGACTCGCTGTGTAACTCTACAGAGTTACTGTTTTTTTAGGCTATGGGTCACTCAGTGTGTAAATGTACAGAGTCACTGTTTATTCAGGGTAATGGTCACACACTATGCATCTGTACAGAGTCACTATTTATTCAGGGTAAGGATCACTCACTGTGTAACTGTACAGTGTCACCGTTTCTTCAGGGTTAGGATCATTCACTGTGTAACTGTACAGAGTCTCTGTTTATTCAGGGTAATTATCACTCACTGTGTAACTGTACAGAGTCACTGTTTATTCAGGGTAAGGATCACTCACTGTGTAACTGTACAGATTCTGTGTTTGTTCAGGGTAAGGATCAATCACTGTGTAACTTTACAGAGTCACTGTTTATTCAGGGTGAGGATCACTCACTTTGTAACTGTACAGAGTCACTGTTTATTCAGTGTAAGGATCACTCACTGTGTAACTGTACAGAGTCACTGTTTATTCAGGGTAAGGATCACTCACTGTGTAACTGTACAGAGTAACTGTTTATTTATGGTAAGGGTCACTCACCGTGTAACTGTTCAGAGTCAATGTTTATTCAGGGTAAGGATCACTCATTGTGTAACTGTACAGAGTCACTGTTTATACAGGGTAAGGGTAACTCACTGTGTAACTGTACAGAGTCACTGTTTATTCAGGGTAAGGGTCATTCACTGTGTAACTGTACAGAGTCACTTTTTATTCTGGGTAGGAGTCACTCAATGTATAACTGTACAGAGTCACTGTTTATTCAGGGTAAGGGTCACTCACTGTGTAACTGTACAGAAACACTGTTTATTCAGGGTAATGGTCACTCACTGTGTAACTGTACAGAGTCACTGTTTATTCAGGGTAAGGAACACTCACTGTGTAACTGTACAGAGTCACTGTTTATCAGGGTAAGGATCACACACTGTGTAATTGTACAGAGTCACTGTTTATTCAGGATAAGGATCACTCACTGTGTAACTTTACAGAGTCACTGTTTATTCAGGGTAAGGATCTCTCACTGTGTAACAGTACAGAGTCACTGTTTATTCAGGGTAGGATCACTCCCTGTGTAACTGTACAGAGTCACTGTTTATTCAGGGTATGGATCACTCACTGTATAACTGTACAGATTCACTGTTTATACAGGGTAAGGGTAACGCACTGTGTAACTGTACAGAGTCACTGTTTATTCAGGGTAAGGGTCACGCACTGTGTAACTGTACAGAATCACTGTTTATTAAGGGTAATAGTCACTCACTGTGTTACTGTACAGAGTCACTGTTTATTCAGGGTAAGGATCACTCACTGTGTGTACAGAGTCACTGTTTATTCAGGGTAAGGATCACTCACTGTGTAATTGTACAGAGTCACTGTTTATTCAGGTTAAGGATCACTCACTGTGTAACAGTACAGAGTCACTGTTTATTCAGGGTAGAATCACTCCCTGTTTAACTCTACAGAGTCATTGTTTATTCATGGTAAGGATCAATCACTGTGTAATTGTACAGAGTCACTGTTTATTCAGTGTAAGGATCACTTACTGTGTAACTGTACAGAATCACTGTTTATTCAGGGTAAGGGTCACTCACTGTGTAACTGTACTGAGTCACTGTTTATTAAGGGTAAGGATCACTCACTCTGTAAATGCACAGAGTCAATGTTTATTCAGGGTAAGGTTCACTCACTGTGTAACTGTACAGAGTCTCTGTTTATTCAGGGTAAGGATCACTCACTGTGTGACTGTATAGAGACACTGTTTATTCAGGGTAAGAATCACTCACTCTGTAACTGTACAGATTCAGTGTTTGTTCAGGTTAAGGGTCACTCACTCTGTAACTGTACAGAGTAACTGTTTATTCAGGGTAATGGTCACTCATTGTGTAACTGTACAGAGTCACTGTTTATTCAGGGTAAGGATCACTCACTGTGTAACAGTACAGAGTAACTGTTTATTTTGGGTAAGGGTCACTCACTGTGTAACTGTACAGAGTCAATGTTTATTCAGGGTAAGGGTCTCTCACTGTGTAACTGTACAGAGTCACTGTTTATTCAGAGTAAGGGTCACTCACTGTGTAACTGTACAGAGTCACTGTTTATTCAGGGTAAGGATCACTCACTGTGTAACGGTACAGTGTCACTGTTTATTCTGGGTAAGGATCACTCACTCTGTAACTGCACAGAGTCTCTGTTTATTCAGGTTAAGGGTCACTCACTTTGTAACTGTACAGAGTCACTTTTTATTTAGGGTAAGGGTCAATCACTGTGTAACTGTACAGAGTCACTGTTGATTCAGTGTAAGGGTCACTCACTGTGTAACTGTGCAGAGTCTCTGTTTATTCAGGGTAAGGGTCACTCACTGTGTAACTGTACAGAGTCAATGTTTATTCAGGGTATGGATCACTCACTGTGTAACTGTACAGAGTCACTGTTTATTCAGGGTAAGTGTCACTCACTGTGTAACTGTACAGAGTCAATGTTTATTCAGGGTATGTATCACTCACTGTGTAACTGTACAGAGTCACTGTTTATTCAGGGTAAGGATCACTCACTGTGTAACTGTACAGAGTCACTGTTAATTCAGAGTAAGGATCACTCACTGTTTAACTGTACAGAGTCACTGTTTATTCAGGGTAAGGCTCACTCACTGTGTAACTGTACAGATTCACTGTTTATTCAGGGTAAGGATCACTCACTGTGTAACTGTACAGTGTCACTGTTTATTCAGGGTAAGTATCACTCACTGTGTAACTGTACAGAGTCTCTGTTTATTCAGGGTAATTATCACTCACTGTGTAACTGTAAAGAGTCCCTGTTTATTCAGGGTAAGGATCACGCACTGTGTAACTGTACAGAGTCACTGTTTTTTCAGGGTAAGGATCACTCTCCGTGTAACTGAACAGAGACGCTGTTTATCCAGGGTAAGGGTCACTCACTGTGTAACTGTACAGAGTCTCTGTTTATACAGGGTAAGGATCACTCACTTTGTAACTGTAGAGAGTCACTGTTTATTCAGGGTAAGGATCAGTCGCTGTGTAACTGTACAGAGTAAATGTTTATTCAGGGTAAGGGTGACTCACTGTGTAACTATACAGAGTCACTGTTTATTCAGGGTGAGGATCACTCACTGTGTAACTGTACAGAGTCACTTTTTATTCAGGGTAAGGATCACACACTGTGTAACTGTACAGAATCACTGTTTATTCAGAGTGAGTATCACTCACTGTGTAACTGTACAGAATCACTGTTTATTCAGGGTAAGGGTCACTCACTGTGCAACTGTACAGCGTCACTATTCAGGGTAAGGATCACTCACTGTGTAACTGTGCATAGTCACTGTTTATTCAGGGTTAGGATCACTCACTGTGTAACTTTACAGAGTCACTGTTTACTCAGGGTAAGTGTCACTCACTGTGTAACGGTACAGAGTCACTGTTTATTCAGGGTAAGGGTCACTCACTGTGTATCTGTACAGAGTCACTGTTTATTCAGCGTAAGGATCACACAGTGTAACTGTACAGAGTCACTGTTTATTCAGGGTAAGGGTCACTCACTGTGTAACTGTACAGTGTCACTGTTTATTCAGGGTAAGGATCACTCACTGTGTAACTGTACAGAGTCACTGCTTATTCAGGATAATTTTCACTCACTATGTATCTGTACAGAATCACTGTTTATTCAGGGTAAGGATCAATCACTGTGTAACTGTACAGAGTCAATGTTTATTCCGGGTAAAGGTCACTCACTGTATAACTGTACAGAGTCACTGTTTATTCAGGGTAAGGAACACTCACTGTGTATCTCTACAGAGACACTGTTTATCCAGGGTAAGGGTCACTCACTGTGTAACTGTACAGAGTCACTGTATATTCAGAGTGAGGATCACTCAATGTGTAACTGTACAGAGTCACTGTTTATTCAGGGTAAGGATCACTCACTGTGTAACTGTACAGAGTCACTGTTTATTCAGGGTATGGAAGACTCACTGTGTATCTGTACAGAGACTCTGTTTATCCAGGATAAGGGTCACTCACTGTGTAACTGTACAGAGTCACTGTTAATACAGGGTGAGGATCACTCACTGTGTAACTGTACAGAGTCACTGTTTATTCAGGGAAAGGGTCACTTAATGTATAACTTTACAGAGTCACTGTTTATTCAGGGTAAGGAACACTCACTGTGTATCTGTACAGAGACACTGTTTATCCAGGGTAAGGGTCACTCACTGTGTAACTGTACAGAGTCACTGTTTATTCAGTGTAAGGATCACTCACTGTGTAACTGTACAGAGTCACTGTTTATTCAGGGTAAGGGTCACTAAATGTATAACTTTACAGTGTCACTGTTTATTCCGGGTAAGGGTCACTCACTGTGTAACTGTACAGAGTCACTGTTTATTTTGGGTAAGGGTCACTCACTGTGTAACAGTACATGGTCACTGTTTATTCAGGGTAAGGGTCACTCACTGTGTAACTGTACAGAGTCACTGTTTATTCAGGATAAGGGTCACTCACTGTGTAACAGTACATGGTCACTGTTTATTCAGCGTAAGTGTCACTCAGTTTGTAACTGTACAGAGTCACTGTTTATTCAGTGTAAGGGTCACTCACTGTGTAACTGTACAGAGTCACTGTTTATTCAGGGTTTGGATCACTCACTGTGTAACTGTACAGTGTCATTGTTTATTCAGGATAAGGATCACTCACTGTGTAACTGTACAGAGTCACTGTTTATTCAGGGTAAGGATCACTCATTGTATAACTCTACAGAGTCACTGTTTGTTCAGGGTAAGCATCACTCACTGTGTAACTGTACAGAGTCACTGTTTATTCAGGGTAAGGATCACTCACTTTGTAACTGTACAGAGTCACTGTTTATTCAGGGTAAGGGTCACTCAACGTGTAACTGTACAGAGTCACTGTTTATTCAGGGTGAGGATGACTCACTGCGTAACTGTACAGAGTCACTGTTTATTCAGCGTAAGGATCACTCACTGTGTAGCTGTACAGAGTCACTGTTTATTCAGGTTAAGGATCACTCAGTGTTTAACTGTACAGAGTCACTGTTTATTCAGGGTATGGGTCACTCACTGTGTTACTGTACAGAGTCACTGTTAATTCAGGGTAAGGGTCACTCACTGTGCAACTGTTCAGACTCACTCTTTATTCAGGGTATGGGTCACTCACTGTGTAACTGTACAGAGTCACTGTTTATTCAGGGTAAGGATCTCTCACTGTGTAACTGTACAGAGACAATGTTTATTCAGGGTAAGTATCACTCACTGTGTAACTGTACAGAGTCTCTTTTTATTCAGTGTAACGGTCACACTCTGTGTAACTGTACAGAGTCACTGTTTATTCAGGGTAAGGATCACTCACTGTGTAACTTTACAGAGTCACTGTTAATTCTGGGTAATTGTCACTCACTGTGTAACTGTACAGAGTCACTGTTTATTCAGGGTAAGGATCACTCACTGTGTAACTGTACAGAATCACTGCTTATTCAGGGTAAGGATCAATCACTGTGTAACTGTACACTGTAACTGTTTATTTAGGGTAAGGTTCACTCTCTGTGTAACTGTACAGAGTCACTGTTTATTCAAGGTAAGGGTCACTCACTTTGTAACTGTACAGAGACACTGTTTAATCAGGGTAAGGATCACTCACTGTGTAACTGTACAGAGTCACTGTTTATTCAGGGTAAGATTCACTCACTGTGTAACTGTACAGAGTCTCTGTTTATTCAGGGTAAGGATCACTCACTGTGTAACTGTACAGAGTCACTGTTTATTCAGGGTAATTGTCACTCACTGTATAACTGTACAGAGTCACTTATTATTCAGGGTAAGGATCACTCATTGTATAACTGTACAGAGTCACTGTTTATTCAGGGTAAAATCACTCACTGTGTAACTGTACAGAGTCACTGTTTATTCAGGGTATGGGTGACTCACTGTGTAACTTACAGAGTCAATGTTTATTCTGGGTATGGATCACTCACTGTGTAACTGTACAGAGTCACTGTTTATTACGGGTAAGGGTCACTCACTGTGTAACTGTAATGAGTCACAATTTATTCAGGGACAGGTTGACTCACTGTGTAACTGTACAGAGTCACTGTCTTTTTAGTGTATGGGTCACTCACTGTTTAACTGTACAGAGTCACTGTTTATTCAGGGTAATGGTCACTCACTATGTATCTGTACAGAGACACTATTTATTCAGGGTAAGGGTCACTCACTATGTAACTGTACATAATCACTGTTTATTCAGGGTATGGGTCACTCACTGTGTAACTGTACAGAGTCACTGTTTATACAGGGTAAGGATCACTCACTGTGTAACTGTACAGAGTCACTGTTTATTCAGGGTAAGTATCACTCACTGTGAAACTGTACAGAGTCTCTGTTTATTCAGGGTAATTATCACTCACTGTGTAACTGTACAGAGTCACTGTTTATTCAGGGTAAGGAGCACTCACTGTGTAAATGTACAGAGTCACTGTTTATTCAGGGAAAGGATCCATCACTGTGTAAGTGTACAGAGACACTGTTTATTCAGGGTAAGGAACACTCACTGTGTATCTGTACAGAGACACTGTTTATCCAGGGTAAGGTTCACTCACTGTGTAACTGTACAGAGTCACTGTTTATTCAGTGTAAGGATCACTCACTGTGTAACTGTACAGAGTCACTTTTTATTCAGGGTAAGGGTCACTAAATGCATAACTTTACAGAGTCACTGTTTATTCAGGGTAAGGGTCACTCACTGTGTAACTGTACAGAGTCACTGTTTATTTTGGGTAAGGGTCACTCACTGTGTAACAGTACATGGTCACTGTTTATTCGTGGTAAGGGTCACTCACTGTGTAACTGTACAGAGTCACTGTTTATTCAGGGTAAGGGTCACTCACTGTGTAACAGTACATGGTCACTGTTTTTTCAGGGTAAGTGTCACTCACTGTGTAACTGTACAGAGTCACTGTTTATTCAGGGTGAGGATCATTCACTGTGTAACTGTACAGAGTCACTGTTTATTTTGGGTAAGGGTCACTCACTGTGTAACAGTACATGGTCACTGTTTATTCGGGGTAAGGGTCACTCACTGTGTAACTGTCCAGAGTCACTGATTATTCAGGGAAAGGATCACTCACTGTGTAACTGTACAGAGTCACTGTTTATTCAGGGTAAGGGTCACTCACTGTGTAACTGTACAGAGTCACTGTTTATTCAGGGTGAGGATCATTCACTGTGTAACTGTACAGTGTCATTGTTTATTCAGGATAAGGATCACTCACTGTGTAACTGTACAGAGTCACTGTTTATTCAGGGTTAGGGTCACTCACTGTGTAAATGTACAGAGTCACTTTTTATTCAGGGTAAGGTTCACTCATTGTATAACTGTACAGAGTCACTGTTTGTTCAGGGTAAGCATCACTCACTGTGTAACTGTACAGAGTCACTGTTTATTCAGGTTAAGGATCACTCACTGTGTAACTGTACAGAGTCACTGTTTATTCAGGGTAAGGATCATTCACTGTGTAACTGTGCAGAGTCACTGTTTATTCAGGGTAAGGATCACTCACTGTGTAACTGTACAGAGTCACTGATTATTCAGGGAAAGGATCACTCACTGTGTAACTGTACAGAGTCACTGTTTATTCAGGGTAAGGGTCACTCACTGTGTAACTGTACAGAGTCACTATTTATTCAGGGTAAGAGTCACTCACTGTCAAACTGTACAGAGTCACTGTTTATTCAGGGTAAGGATCACTCACTGTTTAACTTTACAGAGTCACTGTTTATGCAGGGTAAGGATCTCTCACTGTGTAACTGTACAGAGACACTGTTTATTCAGGGTAAGTATCACCCACTGTGTAACTGTACAGAGTCTCTTTTTATTCAGGGTAACGGTCACTCTCTGTGTAACTGTACAGAGTCACTGTTTATTCAGGGTAAGGATCACTCACTGTGTAACTTTACAGAGTCACTGTTAATTCAGGGTAATTGTCACTCACTGTGTAACTGTACAGAGTCACTGTTTATTCAGGGTAAGGATCACTCACTGTGTAACTGTACAGAGTCACTGTTTATTCAGGGTAAGGATCATTCACTGTGTAACTGTGCAGATTCACTGCTTATTCAGGGTAAAGATCAATCACTGTGTAACTGTACACGGTAACTGTTTATTTAGGGTAAGGTTCACTCTCTGTGTAACTGTACAGAGTCACTGTTTATTCAAGGTAAGGGTCACTCACTTTGTAACTGTACAGAGACACTGTTTAATCAGGGTAAGGATCACTCACTGTGTAACTGTAAAGAGTCACTGTTTATTCAGGGTAAGGATCACTCACTGTGTAACTGTACAGAGTCTCTGTTTATTCAGGGTAAGGATCACTCACTGTGTAACTGTACAGAGTCACTGTTTATTCAGGGTAATTGTCACTCACTGTATAACTGTACAGAGTCACTTATTATTCAGGGTAAGGATCACTCATTGTGTAACTGTACAGAGTCACTGTTTATTCAGGGTAAGGGTCACTAAATGTATAACTTTACAGAGTCACTGTTTATTCAGGGTAAGGGTCACTCACTGTGTAACTGTACAGAGTCACTGTTTATTTTGGGTAAGGGTCACTCACTGTGTAACAGTACATGGTCACTGTTTATTCGGGGTAAGGGTCACTCACTGTGTAACTGTACAGAGTCACTGTTTATTCAGGGTAAGGGTCACTCACTGTGTAACAGTACATGGTCACTGTTTTTTCAGGGTAAGTGTCACTCACTTTGTAACTGTACAGAGTCACTGTTTATTCAGGGTAAGGGTCACTCACTGTGTAACTGTACAGAGTCACTGTTTATTCAGGGTGAGGATCATTCACTTTGTAACTGTACAGTGTCATTGTTTATTCAGGATAAGGATCACTCACTGTGTAACTGTACAGAGTCACTGTTTATTCAGGGTTAGGGTCACTCACTGTGTAACTGTACAGAGTCACTTTTTATTCAGGGTAAGGTTCACTCATTGTATAACTGTACAGAGTCACTGTTTGTTCAGGGTAAGCATCACTCACTGTGTAACTGTACAGAGTCACTGTTTATTCAGGGTAAGGATCACTCACTGTGTAACTGTACAGAGTCACTGTTTATTCAGGGTAAGGATCATTCACTGTGTAACTGTGCAGAGTCACTGTTTATTCAGGGTAAGGATCACTCACTGTGTAACTGTACAGAGTCACTGATTATTCAGGGAAAGGATCACTCACTGTGTAACTGTACAGAGTCACTGTTTATTCAGGGTAAGGGTCACTCACTGTGTAACTGTACAGAGTCACTATTTATTCAGGGTAAGAGTCACTCACTGTCATACTGTACAGAGTCACTGTTTATTCAGGGTAAGGATCACTCACTGTTTAACTTTACAGAGTCACTGTTTATGCAGGGTAAGGTTCTCTCACTGTGTAACTGTACAGAGACACTGTTTATTCAGGGTAAGTATCACTCACTGTGTAACTGTACAGCAGTCTCTTTTTATTCATGGTAACGGTCACTCTCTTTGTAACTGTACAGAGTCACTGTTTATTCAGGGTAAGGATCACTCACTGTGTAACTTTACAGAGTCACTGTTAATTCAGGGTAATTGTCACTCACTGTGTAACTGTACAGAGTCACTGTTTATTCAGGGTAAGGATCACTCACTGTGTAACTGTACAGAGTCACTGTTTATTCAGGGTAAGGATCATTCACTGTGTAACTGTGCAGATTCACTGCTTATTCAGGGTAAAGATCAATCACTGTGTAACTGTACACGGTAACTGTTTATTTAGGGTAAGGTTCACTCTCTGTGTAACTGTACAGAGTCACTGTTTATTCAAGGTAAGGGTCACTCACTTTGTAACTGTACAGAGACACTGTTTAATCAGGGTAAGGATCACTCACTGTGTAACTGTAAAGTGTCACTGTTTATTCAGGGTAAGGATCACTCACTGTGTAACTGTACAGAGTCTCTGTTTATTCAGGGTAAGGATCACTCACTGTGTAACTGTACAGAGTCACTGTTTATTCAGGGTAATTGTCACTCACTGTATAACTGTACAGAGTCAATATTATTCAGGGTAAGGATCACTCATTGTGTAACTGTACAGAGTCACTGTTTATTCAGGGTAAAATCACTCACTGTGTAACTGTACAGAGTCACTGTTTATTCAGGGTATGGGTGACTCACTGTGTAACTTACAGAGTCAATGTTTATTCTGGGTATCGATCACTCACTGTGTAACTGTACAGAGTCACTGTTTATTACGGGTAAGGGTCACTCACTGTGTAACTGTAATGAGTCACAATTTATTCAGGGTCAGGTTGACTCACTGTGTAACTGTACAGAGTCACTGTTTTTTTAGTGTATGGGTCACTCACTGTTTAACTGTACAGAGTCACTGTTTATTCAGGGTAATGGTCACTCACTATGTATCTGTACAGAGACACTATTTATTCAGGGTAAGGGTCACTCACTATGTAACTGTACAGAGTCACTCTTTATTCAGGGTAAAGATCAGTCACTGTTTAACTGTACAGCGTCACTGTTCATTCAGCGTAAGGATCACTCACTGTGTAATTGTACAGAGTCACTGTTTATTCAGGGTAAGGATCACTCACTGTGTAACTGTACAGAATCACTGTTTATTCAGGGTAAGGGTCACTCACTGTGTAACTGTACAGAGTCACTGTTTATTCAGGGTAAGGATCACTCACTGTGTAACTGTACAGAGTCACTGTTTATTCAGGGTGAGGATCACTCCCTGTGTTACTGTACAGAGTCTCTGTTTATTCAGGGTAAGGGTCACTCACTGTTTAACTGTACAGAGTCACTGTTTATTCAGGGTAAGGGTCACTCACTGTGTAACTGTACAGAGTCACTGTTTATTCAGGGTAAGAGTCACTCACTGTGAAGCTGCACAGAGTCACTGTTTATTCAGGGTAAGGATCACTCACTGTGTAACTGTACTCAGTCACTGTTTATTCATGGTAAGGGTCACTCACTGTGTAACTGCACAGAGTCACTGTTTATTCAGGGTGAGGATCACTCACTGTGTAATTGTACAGAGTCACTGTTTATTCAGGGTAAGGGTCACTCAGTGTGTAACTGTACAGAATCACTGTTTATTCAGGGTATGGGTCACTCAATGTGCAACTGTACAGAGTCACTGTTTATTCAGGGTGAGGATGACTCACTGCGTAACTGTACAGAGTCACTGTTTATTCAGCGTAATGATCACTCACTGTGTAGCTGTACAGAGTCACTATTTATTCAGGTTAAGGATCACTCACTGTGTAACTGTACAGAGTCACTGTTTATTCAGGGTAAGGGTCACTCACTGTGTAACTGTACAGAGTCACTGTTTATTCAGGGTAAGGGTCACTCACTGTGTAACTGTACACAGTCACTGTTTATTCAGGGTAAGGATCTCTCACTGTGTAACTGTACAGAGACACTGTTTATTCAGGGTAAGAATCACTCATTGTGAAACTGTACAGAGTCTCTTTTTATTCAGGGTAACGTTCACTCTCTGTGTAACTGTACAGAGTCACTGTTTATTCAGGGTAAGGATCACTCACTGTGTAACTTTACAGAGTCACTGTTAATTCAGGGTAATTGTCACTCACTGTGTAACTGTACAGAGTCACTGTTTATTCAGGGTAAGGATCACTCACTGTGTAACTGTACAGTGTCACTGTTTATTTAGGGTAAGGATCATTCACTGTGTAACTGTGCAGAGTCACTGTTTATTCAGGGTAAGGATCACTCACTGTGTAACTGTACACGGTAACTGTTTATTTAGGGTAAGGTTCACTCACTGTGTAACTGTACAGAGTCACTGTTTATTAAGGGTAATGATCACTCACTGTGTAACTGTACAGAGTCACTGTTTATTCAGGATAAGGGTAACTCACTGTATAACTGTACAGAGTCACTGTTTATTCAGGGTAAGAGTCACTCACTGTTTAACTGTACAGAGTTACTGTTTATTCAGGGTAAGGATCACTCACTGTGTAACTGTACAGAATCACTGTTTATTCAGGGTAAGGGTCACTCACTGTGTAACTGTACAGAGTCACTGTTTATTCAGGGTAAGGGTCACTCACTGTGTAACTGTACAGAGTCACTGTTTATTCAGGGAAAGGGTCACTCACTGTGTAACTGTTCAGAGTCACTCTTTATTCAGGGTAAGGGTCACTCACTGTGTAACTGTACAGAGTCACTGTTTATTCAGGGAAAGGATCTCTCACTGTGTAACTGTACAGAGACACTGCTTATTCAGGGTAAGGATCACTCACATTGTAACTGTACAGAGTTACTGTTTATTCAGGTTAAGGATCACTCACTGTGTAACTGTACAGAGTCACTGTTAATTCAGGTTAATAGTTACTCACTGTTTAACTGTACAGAATCACTGTTTATTCAGGGTAAGGATCACTCACTGTGTAACTGTACAGTGTCACTGTTTATTCATGGTAAGGATCATTCACTGTGTAACTGTGCAGAGTCACTGTTTATTCAGGGAAAGGGTCACTCACTGTGTAACTGTACAGAGACACTGCTTATTCAGGGTAAGGGTCACTCACTGTGTAACTGTACAGAGTCACTGTTTATTCAGGGAAAGGGTCACTCACTGTGTAACTGTACAGAGACACTGTTTATTCAGGGTAAGGGTCACTCTCTGTGTAACTGTACAGAGTCACTGTTTATTCAGGTTAAGGGTCACTCACTGTGTAACTGTACAGAGTCACTGTTTATTCAGGGAAAGGGTCACTCACTGTGTAACTGTACAGAGACACTGTTTATTCAGGTTTAGGGCCACTCTCTGTGTAACTGTACAGAGTCACTGTTTATTCAGGGTAAGGGTCACTCACTGTGTAACTGTACAGAGTCAATGTTTATTCAGGGTAAGGATCACTCACTGTGTAACTGTACAGAGTCACTGTTTATTCAGGGTTAGGATCACTGACTGTGTAACTGTACAGAGTCACTGTTTATTCAGGGTAAGGATCACTCACTGTGTAACTGTACAGAGTCACTGTCTATTCAGGGTAAGGGTCACTCACTGTGTAACTGTACAGAGTCACTGTTTATTCAGGGAAAGGGTCACTCACTGTGTAACTGTTCAGAGTCACTCTTTATTCAGGGTAAGGGTCACTCACTGTGTAACTGTACAGAGTCACTGTTTATTCAGGGTAAGGATCTCTCACTGTGTAACTGTACAGAGACACTGCTTATTCAGGGTAAGGATCACTCACTGTGTAACTGTACAGAGTCACTGTTTATTCAGGTTAAGGATCACTCACTGTGTAACTGTACAGAGTCACTGTTAATTCAGGTTAATAGTTACTCACTGTTTAACTGTACAGAGTCACTGATTATTCAGGGTAAGGATCACTCACTGTGTAACTGTACAGTGTCACTGTTTATTCATGGTAAGGATCATTCACTGTGTAACTGTGCAGAGTCACTGTTTATTCAGGGAAAGGGTCACTCACTGTGTAACTGTACAGAGACACTGCTTATTCAGGGTAAGGGTCACTCACTGTGTAACTGTACAGAGTCACTGTTTATTCAGGGAAAGGGTCACTCACTGTGTAACTGTACAGAGACACTGTTTATTCAGGGTAAGGGTCACTCTCTGTGTAACTGTACAGAGTCACTGTTTATTCAGGTTAAGGGTCACTCACTGTGTAACTGTACAGAGTCACTGTTTATTCAGGGAAAGGGTCACTCACTGTGTAACTGTACAGAGACACTGTTTATTCAGGTTAAGGGTCACTCTCTGTGTAACTGTACAGAGTCACTGTTTATTCAGGGTAAGGGTCACTCACTGTGTAACTGTACAGAGTCAATGTTTATTCAGGGTAAGGATCACTCACTGTGTAACTGTACAGAGTCACTGTTTATTCAGGGTTAGGATCACTGACTGTGTAACTGTACAGAGTCACTGTTTATTCAGGGTAAGGATCACTCACTGTGTAACTGTACAGAGTCACTGTCTATTCAGGGTAAGGGTCACTCACTGTGTAACTGTAATCAGTCACAATTTATTCAGGGTAAGGGTGACTCACTGTGTAACTGTACAGAGTCACTGTTTTATTAGTGTATGGGTCACTCAATGTCTAAATTTACAGAGTCACTGTTTATTCAGGGTAATTGTCACTCACTATGTATCTGTACAGAGTCACTATTTATTCAGGGTAAGGGTCACTCACTGTGTAACTGTAAAGACTCACTGTTTATTCAGGGTAAGTGTCACTCACTGTGTAACTGTACAGAGTCACTGTTTATTCAGGGTAAGGATCACTCACTATGTAACTGTACAGAGTCTCTGTTTATTCAGGGTAATTATCACTCACTGTGTAACTGTGCAGAGTCACTTTTTATTCAGGGAAAGGATCAACAACTGTGTAAGTGTCCTGAGACACTGTTTATCCAGGGTAAGCGTCACTCACTGTGTAACTGTACAGAGTCACTGTTTATTCAGGGTAAGGATCACTCACTGTGTAACTGTACAGAGTCACTGCTTATTCAGTGTAAGGATCAGTCACTGTGTAACTGTACAGCGTCACTGTTTATTCAGGGTAAGGATCACTCACTGTGTAACTGTACTGAGTCACTGTTTATTCAGGGTAAGGATCACTCACTTTGTAACTGTACAGAGTCACTGTTTTTTCAGGGTGAGGATAACTCACTGTGTAACTGTACAGAGTCACAATTTATTCAGGGTAAGGGTCACTCACTGTGTAACTGTACAGAGTCACCGTTTATTCAGGGTAAGGGTCACTCTCTGTGTAACTGTTCTGATTCACTGTTTATTCAGGGTAAGGATCACTGACTGTGTAACTGTACAGAGACACTGTTTATTCAGGGTAAGGGTCACTCACTGTGTAACTGTACAGAGACTCTGTTTATTCAGGGTAATTATCACTCACTGTGTAACTGTACAGAGTCACTGTTTATTCAGGGTAAGGATCACTCACTATGTAACTGTACAGAGTCTCTGTTTATTCAGGGTAATTATCACTCACTGTGTATCTACAGAGTCACTGTTTATTCAGTGTAAGGATCACTCACTGTGTAACTGTACAGAGTCACTGTATTTCAGGGTAAGGATCTCTCACTGTGTAACTGTACAGAGTCACTGTTTATTCCGGGTAAGGATCACTCACTGTGTAACTGTACAGAGTCAGTGTTTATTCAGGGTAAGGATCACTCACTGTTTAACTACAGAGTCACTGTTTATTCAGGGTGAGGATCACTCACTGTGTAACTGTACAGAGTCAGTGTTTATTCAGGGTAAGTATCACTCACTGTGTAACTGTACAGAATCACTGTTTATTCAGGGTGAGGATCACTCACTGTGTAACTGTGCAGAGTCACTGTTTATTCAGGATGAGGATCACTCACTGTGTAACTGTACAGAGTCACTGTTTATTCAGGGTGAGGATCACTCAGTGTGTAACTGAACAGAGTCACTGTTTATTCAGGATGAAGATCACTCACTGTGTAACTGTACAGAGTCAGTGTTTATTCAGGGTAAGGATCACTCACTGTGTAACTGTACAGAGTCACTGTTTATTCAGGGTGAGGATCACTCACTGTGTAACTGTACAGAGTCACTGTTTATTCAGGGTGAGGATCACTCACTGTGTAACTGTACAGAGTCACTGTTTATTCAGGGTGAGGATCACTCACTGTGTAACTGTACAGAGTCACTGTTTATTCAGGGTGAGGATCACTCACTGTGTAACTGTACAGAGTCACTGTTTATTCAGGGTGAGGATCACTCACTGTGTAACTGTACAGAGTCACTGTTTATTCAGGGTAAGGGTCACTCACTGTGTAACTGTACAGAGTCACTGTTTATTCAGGGTAAGGGTCACTCACTGTGCAACTGTACAGAGTCACCGTTTATTCAGGGTAAGGATCTCTCACTGTGTAACTGTACAGAGTCACTGTTTATTCAGGGTAAGGATCACTCACTGTGTAACTGTACAGAGTCACTGTCTATTCAGGGTAAGGGTCACTCACTGTGTAACTGTACAGAGTCACTGTTTATTCAGGGTAAGGATCACTCACTGTGTAACTGTACAGAGTCACTGTTTATTCAGGGTAAGGATCACTCACTGTGTAACTGTACAGAGTCCCTGTTTATTCAGGGTAAGAGTCTCACTGTTTAAGTGAACATTACAAGTTTCTCTGGTTTTCTCTCAGGTCCTGTTGAGTTTGTTCGATGATGGCGGTGAACTCCGACAGCCAGGTGACAGATGTCGCTCTCCCCCAGCCGCCCAGTGCTGTCTCTGAGACGATGCCGGTACCCGCCGTCGACAGGGTTGCTCCGCTGTCTGAGACGCACTGCCTGAACGGGACTGCCGTGTCAGACGGAGTGAAGGCGTCTTCGCTGCAGGACGTGGCCTTTCACCTGTACAAGCAGAGCCCGAGGAGGAGTGCTCGAGCTAGCTCCGTTACCCACCTCGCCCACAGCGCCCACAGCTCTCCCCGCACCAGCCTCCATCGCCAACCCTCCCTCCAAACCGTGGACCCAGCCGACCGGGTCAAACCGCCAGACTACATCATCCTGGCCATCCTCTCCTGTTTCTGTCCCATCTGGCCTATCAATATCGTGGCCTTCGTCTATTCAGTGATGGTCAGTGAGTGAGCACACACACTCTGTCTGTCTCTCTCTGTCTGTCTGTCTGTCTCTCTCGCACTGTCTGTCTATGTCTGTCTCTCTGTCTGTTTGTCTATCTGTCTCTCTCTGTCTGTCTCGCTCTGTATGTCTGTCTCTTTGTCTATCTGTCTGTCAGTCTCTGTCTGTCTCTCGCAGTCTGTCTGTCTCTCTATCTGTCTGTCTGTCTCTCTCTCTCTGTCTGTCTGTCTCTCTGTCTGTCCCTCTCTGTCTGTCTGTCTGTCTGTCTGTCTCTGTCTGTCTGTCTCGATCTCGCTGCCTGCCTGTCTCTCTCTCTCCCTGTCCGTCTGTCTCTCTCTCTCCCTGTCTGTCTCTCTCTGTCTGTCTGTCTGTCTGTCTCCCTCTCTTCCTGTATGTCTCTCTCTCTCTCTCTGTCTGTCTGTATCTCTCTCTCTCTCTGCCTGTCTCTCTCTCTCTCCTGCTCTCTGTCTGTCTGTCTCTCTCTCGCTCTCTGCCTGTCGGTCTCTCTCTCGCCCTCTGCCTGTCTGTCTCTCTCTCCCCCTGTCTGTCTCTCTCTCCCTGTCTCTTCCTGTCTGCCTCTCTGCCTGTCTGTCTCTGTCTCTGTCTCAGTCTCTCTCTCTCCCTGTCTGTCTCTCTCTGTCTGTCTGTCTGTCTGTCTGTCTCCCTCTCTTCCTGTATGTCTCTCTCTCTCTCTCTGTCTGTCTGTATCTCTCTCTCTCTCTGCCTGTCTCTCTCTCTCTCCTGCTCTCTGTCTGTCTGTCTCTCTCTCGCTCTCTGCCTGTCGGTCTCTCTCTCGCCCTCTGCCTGTCTGTCTCTCTCTCCCCCTGTCTGTCTCTCTCTCCCTGTCTCTTCCTGTCTGCCTCTCTGCCTGTCTGTCTCTGTCTCTGTCTCAGTCTCTCTCTCTCTTTGCCTGTCTCTCACTCTGCCTGTCTCTCTCTCTCTCGATCTCCGTCTGTCTGTCTCTCTCGCTCGCTCTCTGCCTGTCTGTCTCTAAATGTCTGCGTCTCTGCCTGTCTCTAAATGTCTGTCTCTCATTCTCCCTCTGTCTAACTCTCTCTCTCTCTGTCTCTATCTCACTTTCTCTCATTTTTCTTGTTCCATATTCTTCCTGATGCTTCATTATCTTCCATTCACTGGGTGTCAGAGCTATAAACTCCCAGGACAGGTACAGCACAGGGTTAGATACAGAGTAAAGCTCCCTCTACACTGTCCCCATCAAACACTCCCAGGACAGGGACAGCCCGGGGTTAGATACAGAGTAAAGCTCCCTCTACACCGTCCCCATCAAACACTCCCAGGACAGGTACAGCACGGGGTTAGATACTGAGTAAAGCTCCCTCTACACCGTCCCCATCAAACACTCCCAGGACAGGTACAGCACGGGGTTAGATACAGAGTAAAGCTCCCTCTACACTGTCCCCATCAAACACTCCCAGGACAGGTACAGCACGGGGTTAGATACAGAGTAAAGCTCCCTCCACACCGTCCCCATCAAATACTCCCAGGACAGGTACAGCACGGGGTTAGATACAGAGTAAAGCTCCCTCTACACCATCCCCATCAAACACTCCCAGGACAGGAATAGCAGGGGGTTAGATACAGAGTAAATCTCCCTCTACACCGTCCCCCATCATACACTCCCAGGACAGGTACATCACGGGGTTAGATACAGTGTAAAGCTCCCACTACACTGTCCCCATCAAACACTCCCAGGACAGGTACAGCACGGGGTTAGATACAGAGTAAAGCTCCCTCCACACCGTCCCCATCAAATACTCCCAGGACAGGTACAGCACGGGGTTAGATACAGAGTAAAGCTCCCTCTACACCATCCCCATCAAACACTCCCAGGACAGGAATAGCAGGGGGTTAGATACAGAGTAAATCTCCCTCTACACCGTCCCCCATCATACACTCCCAGGACAGGTACATCACGGGGTTAGATACAGTGTAAAGCTCCCACTACACTGTCCCCATCAAACACTCCCAGGACAGGTACAGCACGGGGTTAGATACAGAGTAAAGCTCCCACTACACTGTCCCCATCAAAGACTCCCAGGACAGGTACAGCACGGGGTTAGATACAGAGTAAAGCTCCCTCTACACTGTCCCCATCAAACACTCCCAGGACAGGTACAGCACGGGGTTAGATAGAGAGTAAAGCTCCCTCTACACCGTCCCCATCAAACACTCCCAGGACAGGTACAGCACGGGGTTAGATACAGAGTAAAGCTCCCTCTACACCGTCCCCATCAAACACTCCCAGGACAGGTACAGCACGGGGTTATATACAGAGTAAAGCTCCCACTACACTGTCCCCATCAAAGACTCCCAGGACAGGTACAGCACGGGGTTAGATACAGAGTAAAGCTCCCTCTACACCGTCCCCATCAATCACTCCCAGGACAGGTACAGCACGGGGTTAGATACAGAGTAAAGCTCCCTCTACACCGTCCCCATCAAACACTCCCAGGACAGGTACAGCACGCGGTTAGATACAGAGTAAAGCTCCCTCTACACTGTCCCCATCAAACAGTCCCAGGACAGGTACAGCACTGGGTTAGATACTGAGTAAAGCTCCCTCTACACTGTCCCCATCAAACAGTCCCAGAGCAGGTACAGCACGGGGTTAGATACAGAGTAAAGCTCCCTCTACACTGTCCCCATCAAACACTCCCAGGGCAGGTACAGCACGGGGTTAGATACAGAGTAAAGCTCCCTCTACACTGTCCCCATCAAACACTCCCAGGACAGGTACAGCACGGGGTTAGATACAGAGTAAAGCTCCCTCTACACTGTCCCCATCAAACACTCCCAGGACAGGTACAGCACGGGGTTAGATAGAGAGTAAAGCTCCCTCTACACCGTCCCATTAAACACTCCCAGGACAGGTACAGCACGGGTTGAGATACAGAGTAAAGCTCCCTCTACACTGTCCCCATCAAACACTCCCAGGACAGGTACAGCACGGGGTTAGATACAGAGTAAAGCTCCCTCTACACCGTCCCATTAAACACTCCCAGGACAGGTACAGCACGGGGTTAGATACAGAGTAAATCTCCATCTACACCGTCCCCATCAAACACTCCCAGGACAGGTACAGCACGGGGTTAGATAGAGAGTAAAGCTCCCTCTACACCGTCCCCATCAAACACTCCCAGGACAGGTACAGCACGGGGTTAGATACAGAGTAAAGCTCCCTCTACACTGTCCCCATCAAACACTCCCAGGACAGGTACAGCACGGGGTTAGATACAGAGTAAATCTCCCTCTACACCGTCCCCATCAAACACTCCCAGGACAGGTACAGCACGGGGTTAGATACAGAGTAAAGCTCCCTCTACACTGTCCCCATCAAACACTCCCAGGACAGGTACAGCACGGGGTTAGATACAGAGTAAAGCTCCCTCTACACTGTCCCCATCAAACACTCCCAGGACAGGTACAGCACGGGGTTAGATACAGAGTAAAGCTCCCTCTCTGTACACTGACCCTGATGAAGGTTTTTTCTGTTCCCAGTCCAGGAACAGTTTCCAGAACGGGGATGTGGACGGAGCACGGAGGCTGGGACGTGTGGCCAAGTTGCTGAGTGTGGTGGCGATTGTTGGGGGCCTGGTGATCATTGCAGCCTGTGTCATCAACTTCTCCTGTGAGTCTGTGCACCAGCTCAGAAAGCAATGGGCAGCTACACATCTAACTGTGTACATTGGGAGTGAACGGGAAGGGGTTTGGGTCCATTGGGACTGTGTACAGTGGGAGTGAACTGGAAGGGGTTTGGGTCCATTGGGATTGTGTACATTGGGAGTGAACGGGAAGGGGTTTGGGTCCATTGGGATTGTGTACAGTGGGAGTGAACGGGAAGGGGTTTGGGTCCATTGGGATTGTGTACATTGGGAGTGAACGGGAAGGGGTTTGGGTCCTTTGGGATTGTGTACAGTGGGAGTGACCGGGAAGGTGTTTGGGTCCATTGGGATTGTGTACAGTGGGAGTGAACGGGAAGGGGTTTGGGTCCATTGGGACTGTGAACAGTGGGAGTGAACGGGAGGGGGTTTGGGTCCATTGGGATTGTGTACATTGGGAGTGAACGGGAAGGGGTTTGGGTCCTTTGGGATTGTGTACATTGGGAGTGAACGGGAAGGGGTTTGGGTCCTTTGGGATTGTGTACATTGGGAGTGAACGGGAAGGGGTTTGGGTCCATTGGGATTGTGTACAGTGGGAGTGAACGGGTAGGGATTTGGGTCCATTGGGATTGTGTACAGTGGGAGTGAACGGGAAGGGGTTTGGGTCCATTGGGATTGTGTACAGTGGGAGTGAACGGGAAGGGGTTTGGGATTGGGATTGTGTACGGTGGGAGTGAACGGGAATGGGTTTGGGTCCATTGGGATTGTGTACGGTGGGAGTGAACGGGAAGGGGTTTGGGTCCATTGGGATTGTGTGCAGTGGGAGTGAACGGGAAGGGGTTTGGGATTGGGATTGTGTTCAGTGGGAGTGAACGGGAAGGGGTTTGGGTCCATTGGGATTGTGTACAGTGGGATTGTATGGGAAGGGCTTTGGGTCCATTGGGATTGTGTATGGTGCGAGTGAACGGGAAGGGGTTTGCGTGAATCGGGATTGTGTACAGTCGGAGTGAACGGGAAGGGGTTTGGGTCCATTGGGATTGTGTACAGTGAGAGTGAACGGGAAGGGGTTTGGGTCCATTGGGATTGTGTACAGTGGGAGTGAATGGGAAGGGGTTTGGGAGCTTTGGGAATGTGTACAGTGTGAGTGAGCGGGAAGGGGTTTGGGTCCATTGGGATTGTGTACAGTGGGAGTGAGCGGGAAGGGGTTTGGGTCCGTTGGGATTGTGTACAGTGGGAGTGAACGGGAAGGGGTTTGGGTCCATTGGGATTGTGTACAGTGGGAGTGAACGGGAAGGGGTTTGGGTGAATCGGGATTGTGTACAGTCGGAGTGAACGGGAAGGGGTTTGGGTCTGTTGGGATTTGTACAGTGGGAGTGAACGGGAAGGGGTTTGGGTCCATTGGGATTGTGTACAGCGGGACTGAACGGGATGGGTTTTGGGTCCATTGGGATTGTATACAGTGGGAGTGAATGGGAAGGGGTTTGGGTCCATTGGGATTGTGTACAGTGGGAGTGAACAGCAAGGGGTTTGGGTCCATCGGGATTGTGTACAGTGGGAGTGAACGGGAAGGGGTTTGGTTCCAATGGGATTGTGTACAGTGGGAGTGAACGGGAAGGGGTTTGGGTCCATTGGGAATCTGTACAGTGGGAGTGAACGGTAAGGGGTTTGGGTCCATTGGGATTGTGTAGAGTGGGAGTGAACGGGAAAGGGTTTGGGATTGGGATTGTGTACAGTGGGAGTGTACAGGAAGGGGATTGGGATTGTGTACAGTGGGAGTGAACGGGAAGGGGTTTGGTATTGGGATTGTGTACAGTGGGAGTGAACAGGAAGGGGTTTGGGATTGGGATTGTGTTCAGTGGAAGTGAACAGGAAGGGGTTTGGGATTTGGATTGTGTACAGTGGGAGTGAAGAGGAAGTGGTTTGGGACTGGGATTGCGTACAGTGGGAGTGTACAGGAAGGGGTTTGGGATTGGGATTGCATACAGTGGGAGTGAACGGGAATGGGTTTGGGATTGGGATTGTGTACAGTGGGAGTGAACGGGAATGGGTTTGGGATTGGGATTGTGTACAGTGGGAGTGAACGGGAAGGGGTTTGGGACCATTGGGAATGTGTACAGTGTGAGTGAGCGGGAAGGGGTTTGGGTCCGTTGGGATTGTGTACAGTGGGAGTGAGCGGGAAGGGGTTTGGGTCCATTGGGATTGTATACGGTGGGAGTGAACGGGAAGTGGTTTGGGTGAATCGGGATTGTGTACAGTGGGAGTGAACGGGAAGGGGTTTGGGTCCATGGGAATTGTGTACAGTGGGAGTGAACGGGAAGGGGTTTGGGTCCATTGGGATTATGTACAGGGGGAGTGAATGGGATGGGGTTTTGTGTCCATTGGGATTGTGTACAGTGGGAGTGAACGGGAAGGGGATTGCGTCCATTGGGATAGTGTACAGTGGGAGTGAACGGGAAGGGGTTTGGGTCCGTTGGGATTGTGTACAGTAGGAGTGAGCGGGACGGGGTTTGGGTCTGTTGGGATTGTGTGCAGTGGGAGTGAACGGGAAGGGGTTTAGCTCCATTCGGAATATGTACAGCGGTACTGAACGGGATGGGTTTTGCGTCCATTGGGATTGTGTACAGTGGGAGTGAAGGGGAAGGAGTTTGGGTCCATTGGGATTGTGGACAGTGGGAGTGAACGGGAATGGGTTTGGGTCCATTGGGATTGTATACAGTGGGAGTGAACGGGAAGGGGTTTGGGTCCAATGGAATTGTGTACAGTGGGAGTGAACGGGAAGGGGTTAGGGTCCATTGGGAATCTGTACAGTGGGAGTGAACGGTAAGGGGTTTGGGTCCATTGGGATTGTGTACAGTGGGAGTGAACGGGAAGGGGTTTGGGTTTGGGATTGTGTACAGTGGGAGTGAACAGGAAGGGGTTTGGGATTGGGATTGTGATCAGTGGAAGTGAACAGGAAGGGGTTTGGGATTTGGATTGTGTACAGTGGGAGTGAAGAGGAAGGGTTTTGGGATTGGGATTCCGTACAGTGTGAGGGTACAGGAAGGGGCTTGGGATTGGGATTGCGTACAGTGGGAATGAACGGGAATGGCTTTGAGATTTGCATTGTGTACAGTGGGAGTGAACGGTAAGGTGTTTGGGATTGGGATTTTGTACAGTGGGAGTGAACGGGAAGGGGATTGGGATTGGGATTGTGTACAGTGGAAGTGTACGGGAAGGGGTTTGGGATTGGGATTGTGTACAGTGGGAGTGAACGGGAAGGGGTTTGGGATTGGGATTGTGTACAGTGTGAGTGAACGGAAAGGGGTTTTGGATTGGGATTGTGTACAGTGAGAGTGAACAGGAAGGGGTTTGGGATTGGGAGTGTGTACAGTGGGAGTGAACGGGAAGGGGTTTGGGATTGGAATTGTGTACAGGGGGAGTGAACGGCAAGGGGTTTGGGTCCATTGGGATTGTGCACAGTGGGAGTGAACGGGAAGGGGTTTGGGACCATTGGGAGTGTGTACAGAGGGAGTGAACGGAAGGGGTTTGGGTCCATTTGGATTGTGTACAGCGGGAGTGACCGGGAATGGGTTTGGGTGAATCGGGATTGTGTACAGTGGGAGTGAACGGGAACGGGTTTGCGTCCATTGGGTTTGTGTACAGTGGGAGTGAATGGGAAGGGGTTTGGGTCCATTGGGATTGTGTACAGTGGGAGTGAACGGGAAGGGGTTTGGGATTGGGATTGTGTGCAGTGGGAGTGTACAGGAAGGGGTTTGGATTCGGGATTGTGTACAGCGGGAGTGAACAGGAAAGGGTTTGGTTCCATTTGGATTGTGTACAATGGGAGTTAACGGGGAAGGGGTTTGGGTCCATTGGGATTGTGTACATTGGGCGTGAACAGGAAGGGGTTTGGGTCCATTGGGATTGTGTACAGTGGGAGTGGACGGGAAGGGGTTTGGGTCCACTGGGATTGTTTACAGTAGGAGTGAACGTTGAGGGGATTGGGATTGGGATTGTGTACAGTGGGAGTGAACGGGAAGGGTTTTGAGATTGGGATTGTGTACAGTGGGAGTGAACGGGAAGGGTTTTGAGATTGGGATTGTGTACAGTGGGAGTGAACGGGTAGGGGTTTGGGTTCATTGGGATTTTGTACAGTGGGAGTGAACGGGGGAGGGGTTTGGGATTGGGATTGTGTTCAGTGGGAGTGAACGTTGAGGGGGTTGGGATTGCGATTTTGTACAGTGGCAGTGAACGGGAAGGGTTTTGAGATTGGGATTGTGTACAGTGGGAGTGAACGGGAAGGGGTTTGGGATTGGGATTGTGTACAGTGGGAATGAATGGGAAGTGGTTTGGGATTGGGATTGTGTACAGTGGGAGTGAATGGGAAGGGGTTTGGGATTGGGATTGTGTACATTGGGAGTGAACGGGAAGGGGTTTGGAATTGGGTTTGTCTACAATGGGAGAGAACGCGAAGGGCTTTTGGATTGGGATTGTGTACAGTCGGAGTGAACAGGAAGGGGTTTGGGACTGGGATTGTGTACAGCGATAGTGAACAGGAAGGGGATTGGGATTGGGATTGTGTAGAGTGGGAGTGAACGGGAAGGGGTTTTGGATTTGGCTTGTTTACAGGGGGAGTGAATGGGAAGAGGTTTCGGTCCATTGGGAGTGTGTACAGTGGGAGTGAACGGGAAGGGGTTTGGGTCCATTGGGATTGTGTACAGAGTAGAGTGAATGGGAAGGGGTTTGGGTCCATTGGGATTGTGTACAGTGGGAGTGAACGGGAAGGGGTTTGGGTCCATTGGGATTGTGTACAGTGGGAGTGAACGGGAAAGGGTTTGGGTCCATTGGGATTGTGTACAGCATAACTGAATGGGATGGGTTTTGGGTCCATTGGGATTGTGTACAGTGGGAGTGAACGGGAAGGGGTTTGGGATTGGGATTGTGTACAGTGGCAGTGAAGGGGAAGGGCTTTGGTTCCATTGGGATTGTGTACAGTGGGAGTGAACAGGAAGGGGTTTGGGTCCATTGGGATTGTGTACAGCGGGAGTGAACGGGAAGGGGTTTGGGTCCATTGGGATTTTGTACAGTGGTAGTGAACGGGAAGGGGTTTGGGATTGGGATTGTGATCAGTGGGAGTGAACGTGAAGGGGATTGGGATTGGGATTGTGTACAGTGGGAGTGAACGGCAAGGGTTTTGAGATTGGGATTGTTTACAGTGGGAGTGAACGGGAAGGGGTTTGGGATTGGGATTGTGTACAGTGGGAATGAATGGGAAGGGGTTTGGGATTGGGATTGTGTACAGTGGGAGTGAATGGGAAGGGGTTTGGGATTGGGATTGTATACAGTGGGAGTGAACGGGAAGGGGTTTGGGATTGGGATTGTCTACAGTGGGAGAGAACGGGAAGGGGTTTGGGATTGGGATTGTCTACAGTGGGAGAGAACGGGAAGGGCTTTGGGATTGGGAATGTGTACAGTCGGAGTGTACAGGAAGGGGTTTGGGATTGGGATTGTGTACAGTGAGAGTGAACAGGAAGGGGTTTGGAATTGGGTTTGTCTACAATGGGAGAGAACGCGAAGGGCTTTTGGATTGGGATTGTGTACAGTCGGAGTGAACAGGAAGGGGTTTGGGACTGGGATTGTGTACAGCGATAGTGAACAGGAAGGGGATTGGGATTGGGATTGTGTAGAGTGGGAGTGAACGGGAAGGGGTTTTGGATTTGGCTTGTTTACAGGGGGAGTGAATGGGAAGAGGTTTCGGTCCATTGGGAGTGTGTACAGTGGGAGTGAACGGGAAGGGGTTTGGGTCCATTGGGATTGTGTACAGAGTAGAGTGAATGGGAAGGGGTTTGGGTCCATTGGGATTGTGTACAGTGGGAGTGAACGGGAAGGGGTTTGGGTCCATTGGGATTGTGTACAGTGGGAGTGAACGGGAAAGGGTTTGGGTCCATTGGGATTGTGTACAGCATAACTGAATGGGATGGGTTTTGGGTCCATTGGGATTGTGTACAGTGGGAGTGAACGGGAAGGGGTTTGGGATTGGGATTGTGTACAGTGGCAGTGAAGGGGAAGGGCTTTGGTTCCATTGGGATTGTGTACAGTGGGAGTGAACAGGAAGGGGTTTGGGTCCATTGGGATTGTGTACAGCGGGAGTGAACGGGAAGGGGTTTGGGTCCATTGGGATTTTGTACAGTGGTAGTGAACGGGAAGGGGTTTGGGATTGGGATTGTGATCAGTGGGAGTGAACGTGAAGGGGATTGGGATTGGGATTGTGTACAGTGGGAGTGAACGGCAAGGGTTTTGAGATTGGGATTGTTTACAGTGGGAGTGAACGGGAAGGGGTTTGGGATTGGGATTGTGTACAGTGGGAATGAATGGGAAGGGGTTTGGGATTGGGATTGTGTACAGTGGGAGTGAATGGGAAGGGGTTTGGGATTGGGATTGTATACAGTGGGAGTGAACGGGAAGGGGTTTGGGATTGGGATTGTCTACAGTGGGAGAGAACGGGAAGGGGTTTGGGATTGGGATTGTCTACAGTGGGAGAGAACGGGAAGGGCTTTGGGATTGGGAATGTGTACAGTCGGAGTGTACAGGAAGGGGTTTGGGATTGGGATTGTGTACAGTGAGAGTGAACAGGAAGGGGTTTGGGATTGGGATTGTGTAGAGTGGGAGTGAACGGGAAGGGGTTTTGGATTTGGATTGTGTACAGCGGGAGTGAATGGGAAGGGGTTTCGGTCCATTGGGAGTGTGTACAGTGGGAGTGAACGGAAGGAGTTTGGGTCCATTGGGATTGTGTACAGTGGGAGTGACCGGGAAGGGGTTTGGGTGAATCGGGATTGTGTACAGTGGGAGTGAACGTGAAGGGGTTTGGGTCCATTGGGTTTGTGTACAGTGGGAGTGAACAGGATGGGGTTTGGTTGCATTGGGATTGTGTACAGTGGGAGTGAACGGGAAGGGGTTTGGGTCCATTGGGATTGTGTACAGTGGGAGTGAATGGGAAGGGTTTTGGGATTGGGATTGTGTTCAGTGGGAGTGTACAGGAAGGGGTTTGGGATTGGGATTGTGTACAGTGGGTGAACAGGAAAGGGTTTGGTTCCATTGGGATTGTGTACAGTGAGAGTGAACGGGGAAAGGGTTTGGGTCCATTGGGATTGTGTACATTGGGAGTGAACAGGACGGGGTTTGGCATTGTGATTGTGTACAGTGGGAGTGAATGGGAAGGGGTTTGGGTCCATTGGGATTGTGTACAGTGGGAGTGAACGGAAAGGGGTTTGGGTCCGTTGGGATTGTGTACAGTGGGAGTGGACTGGAAGGGGTTTGGGTCCATTGGGATTGTGTACAGTGGGAGTGAACGGGAAGGGGTTTGGGATAGGGATTGTGTACAGTGGGAATGAATGGGAAGGGGTTTGGGATTGGGATTGTGTACAGTGGGAGTGAATGGGAAGGGGTTTGGGATTGGGATTGTGTACAGTGGGAGTGAATGGGAAGGGGTTTGGGATTGGGATTGTGTACAGTGGGAGAGAACGGGAAGGGGTTTGGGATTGGGATTGTCTACAGTGGGAGAGAACGGGAAGGGCTTTGGGATTGGGAATGTGTACAGTCGGAGTGTACAGGAAGGGGTTTGGGATTGGGATTGTGTACAGAGAGAGTGAACAGGAAAGGGTTTCGGATTGGGATTGTGTACAGTGGGAGTGAACGGGAAGGGGTTTTGGATTTGGATTGTGTACAGGGGGAGTGAATGGGAAGGTGTTTCGGTCCATTGGGAGTGTGTACAGTGGGAGTGAACGGAAGGGGTTTGGGTGAATCGGGATTGTGTACAGTGGGAGTGACCGGGAAGGGGTTTGGGTGAATCTGGATTGTGTACAGTGGGAGTGAACTGGAAGGGGTTTGGGTTCATTGGGTTTGTGTACAGTGGGAGTGAACAGGAAGGGGTTTGGTTGCATTGGGATTGTGTACTGTGGGAGTGAACGAGAAGGGGTTTGGGTCCATTGTGTTTGTGTACAGTGGGAGTGAACGGGAAGGGGTCTGGGATTGGGATTGTGTTCAGTGGGAGTGTACAGAAAGGTGTTTGGGATTGGGATTGTGTACAGTGGGAGTGAACAGGAAAGGGTTTGGTTCCATTGGGATTGTGTACAGTGGGAGTGAACGGGCAAAGTGTTTGGGTCCATTGGGATTGTGTACATTGGGAGTGAACAGGAAGGGGATTGGCATTGGGATTGTGTACAGTGGGAGTGAATGGGAAGGGGTTTGGGTCCATTGGGATTGTGTACTGTGGGAGTGAACGGAAAGGGGTTTGGGTCCATTGGGATGGTGTACAGTGGGAGTGGACGGGAAGGGGTTTGGGTCCATTGGGATTGTGTACAGTGGGAGTGAACGGGAAGGGGTTTGGGATAGGGATTGTGTACAGCGGGACTGAACGGGAAGGAGTTTGGGTGAATCGGGATTGTGTACAGTGGGAGTGAACGGGAAGGGGTTTGGGTCCTTTGGTTTTGTGTACAGTGGGAGTGAAAGGCAAGGGGTTTGGGTCAATTGGGATTCTGTACAGTGGGAGTGAACGGGAAGGGGTTTGGGATTGGGATTGTGTGTAGTGGGAGTGTACAGGAAGTGGTTTGGATTTGGGATTGTGTACAGTGGGAGTGAACAGGAAAGGGTTTGGTTCCATTTGGATAGTGTACAGTGGGAGTGAACGGGGAAGGGGTTTGGGTCCATTGGGATTGTGTACGTTGGGCGTGAACAGGAAGGGGTTTGGGTCCATTGGGATTGTGTACAGTGGGAGTGGACTGGAATGGGTTTGGGTCCATTGGGATTGTTTACAGTGGGAATGAACGGCAAGGGGTTTGGGATTGCGATTGTGTACAGTGGGAGTGAACGGGAAGGGGTTTGGGATTGGGATTGTGTACAGCGGGAGTGAACGGGCAGGGGTTTGGGTTCATTGGGATTTTGTACAGTGGGAGTGAACGGGGAAGGGGTTTGGGATTGGGATTGTGTTCAGTGGGAGTGAACGTTGAGGGGATTGGGATTGGGATTTTGTGCAGTGGGAGTGAACGGGACGGGTTTTGAGATTGGGATTGTGTACAGTGGGTGAGAACGGGAAGGGGTTTGGGATTGGGATTGTGTACAGTGGGAATGAATGGGAAGGGGTTTGGGATTGGGATTGTGTACAGTGGGAGTGAATGGGAAGGGATTTGGGATTGGGTTAGTGTACTTTGGGAGTGAACGGGAAGGTGTTTGGAATTGGGTTTGTCTACAGTGGGAGAGAACGCGAAGGGCTTTTGGATTGGGATTGTGTACAGTCGGAGTGAACAGGAAGGGGTTTGGGACTGGGATTGTGTACAGTGAGAGTGAACAGGAAGGGGATTGGGATTGGGATTGTGTAGAGTTGGAGTGAATGGGAAGGGGTTTTGGATTTGGATTGTTTACAGGGGGAGTGAATGGGAAGGTGTTTCGGTCCATTGGGAGTGTGTACAGTGGGAGTGAACGGGAAGGGTTTTGGGTCCATTGGGATTGTGTACAGAGTAGAGTGAATGGGAAGGGGTTTGGGTCCATTGGGATTGTGTACAGTGGGAGTGAACGGGAAGGGGTTTGGGTCCATTCGGATTGTGAACAGTGGGAGTGAACGGGAAAGGGTTTGGGACCTTTGGGATTGTGTACAGCATAACTGAATGGGATGGGTTTTGGGTCCATTGGGATTGTGTACAGTGGGAGTGAACGGGAAGGGGTTTGGGATTGGGATTGTGTACAGTGGGAGTGATGGGGAAGGGCTTTGGGTCCATTGGGATTGTGTACAGTGGGAGTGAACAGCAAGGGGTTTGGGTCCATTGGGATTGTGTACAGCGGGAGTGAACGGGAAGGGGTTTGGGTCCATTGGGATTTTGTACAGTGGGAGTGAACGGGAAGGGGTTTGGATTTGGGATTGTGTACAGTGGGAGTGAACAGGAAAGGGTTTGGTTCCATTTGGATTGTGTACAGTGGGAGTGAACGGGGAAGGGGTTTGGGTCCATTGGGATTGTGTACATTGGGCGTGAACGGCAAGGGGTTTGGGATTGGGATTGTGTACAGTGGGAGTGAACGGGAAGTGGTTTGGGATTGGGATTGTGTACAGCGGGAGTGAACGGGTAGGGGTTTGGGTCCATTGGGATTTTGTACAGTGGGAGTGAACGGGGAAGGGGTTTGGGATTAGGATTGTGTTCAGTGGGAGTGAACGGTGAGGGGATTGGGATTGGGATTTTGTACAGAGGGAGTGAACGGGAAGGGGTTTGGGATTGGGATTGTGTACAGTGGGAGTGAATGGGAAGGGGTTTGGGATTGGGATTGTATACAGTGGGAGTGAACGGGAAGGGGTTTGGGAATGGGATTGTGTACAGTCGGAGTGTACAGGAAGGGGTTTGGGATTGGGATTGTGTACAGTGAGAGTGAACAGGAAGGGGTTCGGGATTGGGATTGTGTAGAGTGGGAGTGAACGGGAAGGGGTTTTGGATTTGGATTGTGTACAGCGGGAGTGAATGGGAAGGGGTTTCGGTCCATTGGGAGTGTGTACAGTGGGAGTGAACGGAAGGAGTTTGGGTCCATTGGGATTGTGTACAGTGGGAGTGACCGGGAAGGGGTTTGGGTGAATCGGGATTGTGTACAGTGGGAGTGAACGTGAAGGGGTTTGTGTCCATTGGGTTTGTGTACAGTGGGAGTGAACAGGAAGGGGTTTGGTTGCATTGGGATTGTGTACAGTGGGAGTGAACGGGAAGGGGTTTGGGTCCATTGGGATTGTGTACAGTGGGAGTGAATGGGAAGGGTTTTGGGATTGGGATTGTGTTCAGTGGGAGTGTACAGGAAGGGGTTTGGGATTGGGTATGTGTACAATGGGTGAACAGGAAAGGGTTTGGTTCCATTGGGATTGTGTACAGTGGGAGTGAACGGGGAAAGGGTTTGGGTCCATTGGGATTGTATACATTGGGAGTGAACAGGAAGGGGTTTGGCATTGGGATTGTGTACAGTGGGAGTGAATGGGAAGGGGTTTGGGTCCATTGGGATTGTGTACAGTGGGAGTGAACGGAAAGGGGTTTGGGTCCATTGGGATTGTGTACAGTGGGAGTGGACTGGAAGGGGTTTGGGTCCATTGGGATTGTGTACAGTGGGAGTGAATGGGAAGGGGTTTGGGATAGGGATTGTGTACAGCGGGACTGAACGGGAAGGGGTTTGGGTCCATTGGGATTGTGTACAGTGGGAGTGAACGGGAAGGGGTTTGGGATTGGGATTGTGTGCAGTGGGAGTGTACAGGAAGTGGTTTGGATTTGGGATTCTGTACAGTGGGAGTGAATAGGAAAGGGTTTGGTTCCATTTGGATTGTGTACAGTGGGAGTGAACGGGGAAGAGGTTTGGGTCCATTGGGATTGTGTACATTGGGCGTGAACAGGAAGTGGTTTGGGTCCATTGGGATTGTGTACAGTGGGAGTGGACTGGATGGGGTTTGGGTCCATTGGGATTGTTTACAGTGGGAGTGAACGGCAAGGGGTTTGGGATTGGGATTGTGTACATTGGGAGTGAACGGGAAGGGGTTTGGGATTGGGATTGTGTACAGCGGGAGTGAACGGGTAGGGTTTTGGGTCCATTGGGATTTTGTACAGTGGGAGTGAACGAGGAAGGGGTTGGGAATTGGGATTGTGTTCAGTGGGAGTGAACGTTGAGGGGATTGGGATTGGGATTTTGTGCAGTGGGAGTGAACGGGAAGGGTTTTGAGATTGGGATTGTGTACAGTGGGAGTGAACGGGAAGGGGTTTGGGACTGGGATTGTGTACAGTGAGAGTGAACAGGAAGGGGATTGGGATTGGCATTGTGTACAGTTGGAGCGAACGGGAAGGGGTTTTGGATTTGGATTGTGTACAGCGGGAGTGAATGGGAAGGGGTTTCGGTCCATTGGGAGTGTGTACAGTGGGAGTGAACGTAAGGAGTTTGGGTCCATTGGGATTGTGTACAGTGGGAGTGACCAGGAAGGGGTTTGGGTGAATCGGGATTGTGTACAGTGGGAGTGAACGTGAAGGGGTTTGTGTCCATTGGGTTTGTGTACAGTGGGAGTGAACAGGAAGGGGTTTGGTTGCAATGGGATTGTGTACAGTGGGAGTGAATGGGAAGGGGTTTGGGATTGGGATTGTGTACAGTGGGAATGAATGGGAAGGGGTTTGGGATTGGGATTGTGTACAGTGGGAGTGATTGGGAAGCGGTTTGGGATTGGGATTGTGTACATTGGGAGTGAACGGGAAGGGGTTTGGGATTGGGATTGTCTACAGTGGGAGAGAACGGGAAGGGGTTTGGGATTGGGATTGTGTACAGTGAGATTGAACAGGAAGGGGTTTGGGATTGGGATTGTGTACAGTGGGAGTGAACGGGAAGGGGTTTTGGATTTGGATTGTGTACAGCGGGAGTGAATGGGAAGGGGTTTCGGTCCATTGGGAGTGTGTACAGTGGGAGTGAACGGAAGGAGTTTGGGTCCATTGGGATTGTGTACAGTGGGAGTGACCGGGAAGGGGTTTGGGTGAATCGGGATTGTGTACAGTGGGAGTGAACGTGAAGGGGTTTGTGTCCATTGGGTTTGTGTACAGTGGGAGTGAACAGGAAGGGGTTTGGTTGCAATGGGATTGTGTACAGTGGGAGTGAACGGGAAGGGGTTTGGGTCCATTGGGATTGTGTACAGTGGGAGTGAATGGGAAGGGTTTTGGGATTGGGATTGTGTTCAGTGGGAGTGTACAGGAAGGAGTTTGGGATTGGGCTTGTGTACAGTGGGTGAACAGGAAAGGGTTTGGTTCCATTGGGATTGTGTACAGTGGGAGTGAACGGGGAAAGGGTTTGGGTCCATTGGGATTGTATACATTGGGAGTGAACAGGAAGGGATTTGGCATTGGGATTGTGTACAGTGAGAGTGAATGGGAAGGGGTTTGGGTCCATTGGGATTGTGTACAGTGGGAGTGAACGGAAAGGGTTTTGGGTCCATTGGGATTGTGTACAGTGGGAGTGAACTGGAAGGGGTTTGGGTCCATTGGGATTGTGTACAGTGGGAGTGAACGGAAAGGGGTTTGGGATTGGGATTGTGTACAGTGGGAGTGAACAGGAAGGGGTTTGGGATTGGGATTGTGTACAGTGGGACAGAACGGGAAGTTCTTTGGGATTGGGATTGTGCACAGTGGAAGTGTACAGGAAGGGGTTTGGGATTGGGATTGTGTACAGTGGGAGTGAACAGGAAGGGGATTGGGATTGTGTACAGTGGGAGTGAACAGGAAGGGGTTTGGGATTGGGATTGTGTACAGTGGGAGTGAACAGGAAGGGGTTTGGGATTGGGATTGTGCACAGTGGGAGTGAACGGGAAGGTTTTTGGGTCCATTGGGATTGTGTACAGTGGGAGTGAACGGGAAGGGCTTTGGGTCCATTGGGAATGTGTGCAGTGGGAGTGAACGGGAAGATTTTTGGGTCCATTGGGATTGTGTACAATGGGAGTGAACGGGAAGGGGTTTGGGATTGGGATTGTGTACAGTTGGAGTCAACGGGAAGGGGTTTGGGTCCATTGGGATTGTGTACAGTGGGAATGAACGGGAAGGGGTTTGGGATTGGGATTGTGTACAATGGGAGTGAACGGGAAGGGGTTTGGGTCCATTGGTTTTGTGAACAGTGGGAGTGATATGGAAGGGGTTTGGGTCCATTGGGATTGTGTACAGTGGGAGTGAACGGGAAGGGGTTTGGGATTGGGATTGTGTGCAGTGGGAGTGTACAGGAAGTGGTTTGGATTTGGGATTGTGTACAATGGGAGTGAACAGGAAAGGGTTTGGTTCCATTTGGATTGTGTACAGTGGGAGTGAACGGGGAAGAGGTTTGGGTCCATTGGGATTGTGTACATTGGGCGTGAACAGGAAGGGGTTTGGGTCCATTGGGATTGTGTACAGTGGGAGTGGACTGGAAGGGGTTTGGGTCCATTGGGATTGTTTACAGTGGGAGTGAACGGCAAGGGGTTTGGGATTGGGATTGTGTACAGTGGGAGTGAACGGGAAGGGGTTTGGGATTGGGATTGAGTACAGCGGGAGTGAACGGGTAGGGTTTTGGGTCCATTGGGATTTTGTACAGTGGGAGTGAAGGGGGAAGGGGTTTGGGATTGGGATTGTGTTCAGTGGGAGTGAACGTTGAGGGGATTGGGATTGGGATTTTGTGCAGTGGGAGTGAACGGCAAGGGTTTTGAGATTGGGATTGTGTACAGTGGGAGTGAACGGGAAGGGGTTTGGGATTGGGATTGTGTACAGTGGGAATGAATGGGAAGGGGTTTGGGATTGGGATTGTGTACAGTGGGAGTGAATGGGAAGGGGTTTGGGTTTGGGATTGTGTACATTGGGAGTGAACGGGAAGGGGTTTGGAATTGGGTTTGTCTACAGTGGGAGAGAACGCGAAGGGCTTTTGGATTGGGATTGTGTACAGTCGGAGTGAACAGGAAGGGGTTTGGGACTGGTATTGTGTACAGTGAGAGTGAACAGGAAGGGGATTGGGATTGGGATTGTGTAGAGTGGGAGTGAACGGGAAGGGGTTTTGGATTTGGATTGTGTACAGGGGGAGTGAAGGGGAAGTGCTTTGGGTCCATTGGGATTGTGTACAGTGGGAGTGAACAGCAAGGGGTTTTAGTCCATTGGGATTGTGTACAGCGGGAGTGAACGGGAAGGGGTTTGGGTCCATTGGGATTTTGTACAGTGGGAGTGAACGGGAAGGGGTTTGGGATTGGGATTGTGATCAGTGGGAGTGAACGTGAAGGGGATTGGGATTGGGATCGTGATCAGTGGGAGTGAACGTGAATGGGATTGGGGTTGGGATTGTGTACAGTGGGAGTGAACGGCAAGGGTTTTGAGATTGGGATTGTTTACAGTGGGAGTGAACGGGAAGGGGTTTGGGATTGTGATTGTGTACAGTGGGAATGAATGGGAAGGGGTTTGGGATTGGGATTGTGTACAGTGGGAGTGAATGGGAAGGGGTTTGGGATTGGGATTTTATACAGTGGGAGTGAACGGGAAGGGGTTTGGGATTGGGATTGTCTACAGTGGGAGAGAACGGGAAGGGGTTTGGGATTGGGATTGTCTACAGTGGGAGAGAACGGGAAGGGCTTTGGGATTGGGAATGTGTACAGTCGGAGTGTACAGGAAGGGGTTTGGGATTGGGATTGTGTACAGTGAGAGTGAACAGGAAGGGGTTTGGGATTGGGATTGTGTAGAGTGGGAGTGAACGGGAAGGGGTTTTGGATTTGGATTATGTACAGCGGGAGTGAATGGGAAGGGGTTTCGGTCCATTGGGAGTGTGTACAGTGGGAGTGAACGGAAGGAGTTTGGGTCCATTGGGATTGTGTACAGTGGGAGTGACCGGGAAGGGGTTTGGGTGAATCGGGATTGTGTACAGTGGGAGTGAACGTGAAGTGGTTTGGGTCCATTGGGTTTGTGTACAGTGGGAGTGAACAGGAAGGGGTTTGGTTGCATTGGGATTGTGTACAGTGGGAGTGAACTGGAAGGGGTTTGGGATTGGGATTGTGCGCAGTGGGAGTGAACAGGAAGGGGTTTGGGTCCATTGGGTTTGTGTACAGTGGGAGTGAACAGGAAGGGGTTTGGTTGCATTGGGATTGTGTACAGTGGGAGTGAACGGGAAGGGGTTTGGGTCCATTGGGATTGTGTACAGTGGGAGTGAACGGGAAGGGTTTTGGGATTGGGATTGTGTTCAGTGGGAGTGTACAGGAAGGGGTTTGGGATTAGGATTGTGTACATTGGGAGTGTACGGCAAGGGTTTTGAGATTGGGATTGTTTACAGTGGGAGTGAACGGGAAGGGGTTTGGGATTGTGATTGTGTACAGTGGGAATGAATGGGAAGGGGTTTGGGATTGGGATTGTGTACAGTGGGAGTGAATGGGAAGTGGTTTGGGATTGGGTTTGTATACAGTGGGAGTGAATGGGAAGGGGTTTGGGATTGGGATTGTCTACAGTGGGAGAGAACGGGAAGGGGTTTGGGATTGGGATTGTGTACAGTGGGAGTGAACGGGAAGGGTTTTGGGATTGGGATTGTGTACAGTGGGAGTGAACGGGACGGGGTTTGGGATTGGGATTGTGCGCAGTGGGAATGAATGGAATGGGGTTTGGGATTGGGCTTGTGTACAGTGGGAGTGAATGGGAAGTGGTTTGGGATTGGGATTGTCTACAGTGGGACAGAACGGGATGGTCTTTGGGATTGGGATTGTGTACAGTGGGAGTGTACAGGAAGGGGTTTGGGATTGTGATTGTGTACAGTGGGAGTGAACAGGAAGGGGTTTGGGATTGGGATTGTGCACAGTGGGAGTGAACAGGAAGGTTTTTGGGTCCATTGGGATTGTGTACAGTGGGAGTGAACGGGAAGGGCTTTGGGTCCATTGGGAATGTGTGCAGTGGGAGTGAACGGGAAGATTTTTGGGTCCATTGGGATTGTGTACAATGGGAGTGAATGGGAAGGCGTTTGGGTCCATTGGGATTGTGTACAGAGGGAGTGGACTGGAAGGGGTTTGGGCCCATTGGAATTGTGTACAGTGGGAGTGAACAGGAAGGGGTTTGGGTCCATTGGGATTGTGTACAGTGGGAGTGAATGGGAAGGGTTTTGGGATTGGGATTGTGTTCAGTGGGAGTGTACAGGAAGGAGTTTGGGATTGGGATTCAGTACAGTGGGTGAACAGGAAAGGGTTTGGTTCCATTGGGATTGTGTACAGTGGGAGTGAACGGGGAAAGGGTTTGGGTCCATTGGGATTGTATACATTGGGAGTGAACAGGAAGGGGTTTGGCATTGGGATTGTGAACAGTGAGAGTGAATGGGAAGGGGTTTGGGTCCATTGGGATTGTGTACAGTGGGAGTGAACGGAAAGGGGTTTGGGTCCATTGGGATTGTGTACAGTGGGAGTGAACGGGAAGGGGTTTGGGATAGGGATTGTGTACAGCGGGACTGAACGGGAAGGAGTTTGGGTCCATTGGGATTGTGTACATGGGAGTGAACGGGAAGTTGTTTGGGATTGGGATTGTGTTCAGTGGGAGTGAATGTGAAGGGGATTGGGATTGGGATTGTGTACAGTGGGAGTGAACGGGAAGGGTTTTGGGATTGGGATTGTGTACAGTGGGACTGAACGGGTAGGCGTTTGGGATTGGGATTGTGTGCAGTGGGAATGAATGGAATGGGGTTTGGGATTGGGATTGTGTACAGTGAGAGTGAATGGGAAGCGGTTTGGGATTGGGATTGTCTACAGTGGGACAGAACGGGAAGGTCTTTGGGATTGGGATTGTGTACAGTGGAAGTGTACAGGAAGGGGTTTGGGATTGGGATTGTGTACAGTGGCAGTGAACAGGAAGGGGTTTGGGATTGGGATTGTGTGCAGTGGGAGTGAACAGGAAGGGGTTTGGGATTGGGATTGTGTACAGTGGGAGTGAACAGGAAGGGGTTTGGGATTGGGATTGTGCACAGTGGGAGTGAACGGGAAGGTTTTTGGGTCCATTGGGATTGTGTACAGTGGGAGTGAACGGGAAGGGCTTTGGGTCCATTGGGAATGTGTGCAGTGGGAGTGAACGGGAAGGGGTTTGGGACAGGGATTGTGTACAGTGAGAGTGAACAGGAAGGGGATTGGGATTGGGATTCTGTAGAGTGGGAGTGAACGGGAAGGGGTTTTGGATTTGGATTGTGTACAGGGGGAGTGAAGGGGAAGGGCTTTGGGTCCATTGGGATTGTGTACAGTGGGAGTGAACAGCAAGGGGTTTTAGTCCATTGGGATTGTGTACAGCGGGAGTGAACGGGAAGGGGTTTGGGTCCATTGGGATTTTGTACAGTGGGAGTGAACGGGAAGGGGTTTGGGATTGGGATTGTGATCAGTGGGAGTGAACGTGAAGGGGATTGGGATTGGGATCGTGATCAGTGGGAGTGAACGTGAATGGGATTGGGGTTGGGATTGTGTACAGTGGGAGTGAACGGCAACGGTTTAGAGATTGGGATTGTTTACAGTGGGAGTGAACGGGAAGGGGTTTGGGATTGTGATTGTGTACAGTGGGAATGAATGGGAAGGGGTTTGGGATTGGGATTGTGTACAGTGGGAGTGAATGGGAAGGGGTTTGGGATTGGGATTGTATACAGTGGGAGTGAACGGGAAGGGGTTTTGGATTGGGATTGTCTACAGCGGGAGAGAACGGGAAGGGGTTTGGGATTGGGATTGTCTACAGTGGGAGAGAACGGGAAGGGCTTTGGGATTGGGAATGTGTACAGTCGGAGTGTACAGGAAGGGGATTGGGATTGTGTACAGTGAGAGTGAACAGGAAGGGGTTTGGGATTGGGATTGTGTACAGTGGGAGTGAACGGGAAGGGGTTTTGGATTTGGATTGTGTACAGCGGGAGTGTATGGGAAGGGGTTTCGGTCCATTGGGAGTGTGTACAGTGGGAGTGAACGGAAGGAGTTTGGGTCCATTGGGATTGTGTACAGTGGGAGTGAACGGGAAGGGGTTTGGGTGAATCGGGATTGTGTACAGTGGGAGTGAACGTGAAGTGGTTTGGGTCCATTGGGTTTGTGTACAGTGGGAGTGAACAGGATGGGGTTTGGTTGCATTGGGATTGTGTACAGTGGGAGTGAACTGGAAGGGGTTTGGGATTGGGATTGTGCGCAGTGGGAGTGAACAGGAAGGGGTTTGGGTCCATTGGGTTTGTGTACAGTGGGAGTGAACAGGAAGGGGTTTGGTTGCATTGGGATTGTGTACAGTGGGAGTGAATGGGAAGGGTTTTGGGATTGGGATTGTGTTCAGTGGGAGTGTACAGGAAGGGGTTTGGGATTAGGATTGTGTACAGTGGGAGTGAACGGGGAAAGGGTTTGGGTCCATTGGGATTGTGTACATTGGGAGTGAACAGGAAGGGGTTTGGCATTGGGATTGTGTACAGTGGGAGTGAAGGGGAAAGGCTTTGGGTCCATTGGGATTGTGTACAGTGGGAGTGAACAGCAAGGGGTTTGGGTCCATTGGGATTGTGTACAGCGGGAGTGAACGGGAAGGGGTTTGGGTCCATTGGGGTTTTGGACAGTGGGAGTGAACGGGAAGGGGTTTGGGATTGGGATTGTGATCAGTGGGAGTGAACGTGAAGGGGATTGGGATTTGGATTGTGTACAGTGGGAGTGAACGGCAAGGGTTTTGAGATTGGGATTGTTTACAGTGGGAGTGAATGGGAAGGGGTTTGGGATTGTGATTGTGTACAGTGGGAATGAATGGGAAGGGGTTTGGGATTGGGATTGTGTACAGTGGGAATGAATGGGAAGGGGTTTGGGATTGGGATTGTATACAGTGGGAGAGAATGGGAAGGGGTTTGGGATTGGGATTGTCTACAGTGGGAGAGAACGGGAAGGGGTTTGGGATTGGGATTGTGTACAGTGGGAGTGAACGGGAAGGGTTTTGGGATTGGGATTGTGTACAGTGGGAGTGAACAAGACGGGGTTTGGGATTGGGATTTTGCGCAGTGGGAATGAATGGAATGGGGTTTGGGATTGGGATTGTGTACAGTGGGAGTGAACAGGAAGGTTTTTGTGTCCATTGGGATTGTGTACAGTGGGAGTGAACGGGAAGGGCTTTGGGTCCATTGGGAATGTGTGCAGTGGGAGTGAACGGGAAGATTTTTGGGTCCATTGGGATTGTGTACAATGGGAGTGAATGGGAAGGCGTTTGGGTCCATTGGGATTGTGTACAGAGGGAGTGGACTGGAAGGGGTTTGGGCCCATTGGAATTGTGTACAGTGGGAGTGAACAGGAAGGGGTTTGGGTCCATTGGGATTGTGTACAGTGGGAGTGAATGGGAAGGGTTTTGGGATTGGGATTGTGTTCAGTGGGAGTGTACAGGAAGGAGTTTGGGATTGGGATTCAGTACAGTGGGTGAACAGGAAAGGGTTTGGTTCCATTGGGATTGTGTACAGTGGGAGTGAACGGGGAAAGGGTTTGTGTCCATTGGGATTGTATACATTGGGAGTGAACAGGAAGGGGTTTGGCATTGGGATTGTGAACAGTGAGAGTGAATGGGAAGGGGTTTGGGTCCATTGGGATTGTGTACAGTGGGAGTGAACGGAAAGGGGTTTGGGTCCATTGGGATTGTGTACAGTGGGAGTGAACGGGAAGGGGTTTGGGATAGGGATTGTGTACAGCGGGACTGAACGGGAAGGAGTTTGGGTCCATTGGGATTGTGTACATGGGAGTGAACGGGAAGTTGTTTGGGATTGGGATTGTGTTCAGTGGGAGTGAATGTGAAGGGGATTGGGATTGGGATTGTGTACAGTGGGAGTGAACGGGAAGGGTTTTGGGATTGGGATTGTGTACAGTGGGACTGAACGGGTAGGCGTTTGGGATTGGGATTGTGTGCAGTGGGAATGAATGGAATGGGGTTTGGGATTGGGATTGTGTACAGTGAGAGTGAATGGGAAGCGGTTTGGGATTGGGATTGTCTACAGTGGGACAGAACGGGAAGGTCTTTGGGATTGGGATTGTGTACAGTGGAAGTGTACAGGAAGGGGTTTGGGATTGGGATTGTGTACAGTGGCAGTGAACAGGAAGGGGTTTGGGATTGGGATTGTGTGCAGTGGGAGTGAACAGGAAGGGGTTTGGGATTGGGATTGTGTACAGTGGGAGTGAACAGGAAGGGGTTTGGGATTGGGATTGTGCACAGTGGGAGTGAACGGGAAGGTTTTTGGGTCCATTGGGATTGTGTACAGTGGGAGTGAACGGGAAGGGCTTTGGGTCCATTGGGAATGTGTGCAGTGGGAGTGAACGGGAAGATTTTTGGGTCCATTGGGATTGTGTACAATGGGAGTGAACGGGAAGGGGTTTGGGATTGGGATTGTGTACAGTTGGAGTCAACGGGAAGGGGTTTGGGTCCATTGGGATTGTGTACAGTGGGAGTGAACGGGAAGGGGTTTGGGATTGGGATTGTGTACAATGGGAGTGAACGGGAAGGGGTTTGGGTCCATTGGTTTTGTGTACAGTGGGAGTGAAAGGGAAGGGGTTTGGGTCCATTGGGATTGTGTACAGTGGGAGTGAACGGGAAGGGGTTTGGGATTGGGATTGTGTGCAGTGGGAGTGTACAGGAAGGTGTTTGGATTTGGGATTGTGTACAGTGGGAGTGAACAGGAAAGGGTTTGGTTCCATTTGGATTGTGTACAGTGGGAGTGAACGGGGAAGAGGTTTGGGTCCATTGGGATTGTGTACATTGGGCGTGAACAGGAAGGGGTTTGGGTCCATTGGGATTGTGTACAGTGGGAGTGGACTGGAAGGGGTTTGGGTCCATTGGGATTGTTTACAGTGGGAGTGAACGGCAAGGGGTTTGGGATTGGGATTGTGTACAGTGGGAGTGAACGGGAAGGGGTTTGGGATTGGGATTGTGTACAGCGGGAGTGAACGGGTAGGGTTTTGGGTCCATTGGGATTTTGTACAGTGGGAGTGAACGGGGAAGGTGTTTGGGATTGGGATTGTGTTCAGTGGGAGTGAACGTTGAGGGGATTGGGATTGGGATTTTGTGCAGTGGGAGTGAACGGGAAGGGTTTTGAGATTGGGATTGTGTACAGTGGGAGTGAACGGGAAGGGGTTTGGGATTGGGATTGTGTACAGTGGGAATGAATGGGAAGGGGTTTGGGATTGGGATTGTGTACAGTGGGAGTGAATGGGAAGGGGTTTGGGTTTGGGATTGTGTACATTGGGAGTGAACGGGAAGGGGTTTGGAATTGGGTTTGTCTACAGTGGGAGAGAACGCGAAGGGCTTTTGGATTGGGATTGTGTACAGTCGGAGTGAACAGGAAGGGGTTTGGGACGGGGATTGTGTACAGTGAGAGTGAACAGGAAGGGGATTGGGATTGGGATTCTGTAGAGTGGGAGTGAACGGGAAGGGGTTTTGGATTTGGATTGTGTACAGGGGGAGTGAAGGGGAAGGGCTTTGGGTCCATTGGGATTGTGTACAGTGGGAGTGAACAGCAAGGGGTTTTAGTCCATTGGGATTGTGTACAGCGGGAGTGAACGGGAAGGGGTTTGGGTCCATTGGGATTTTGTACAGTGGGAGTGAACGGGAAGGGGTTTGGGATTGGGATTGTGATCAGTGGGAGTGAACGTGAAGGGGATTGGGATTGGGATCGTGATCAGTGGGAGTGAACGTGAATGGGATTGGGGTTGGGATTGTGTACAGTGGGAGTGAACGGCAACGGTTTAGAGATTGGGATTGTTTACAGTGGGAGTGAACGGGAAGGGGTTTGGGATTGTGATTGTGTACAGTGGGAATGAATGGGAAGGGGTTTGGGATTGGGATTGTGTACAGTGGGAGTGAATGGGAAGGGGTTTGGGATTGGGATTGTATACAGTGGGAGTGAACGGGAAGGGGTTTTGGATTGGGATTGTCTACAGCGGGAGAGAACGGGAAGGGGTTTGGGATTGGGATTGTCTACAGTGGGAGAGAACGGGAAGGGCTTTGGGATTGGGAATGTGTACAGTCGGAGTGTACAGGAAGGGGATTGGGATTGTGTACAGTGAGAGTGAACAGGAAGGGGTTTGGGATTGGGATTGTGTACAGTGGGAGTGAACGGGAAGGGGTTTTGGATTTGGATTGTGTACAGCGGGAGTGTATGGGAAGGGGTTTCGGTCCATTGGGAGTGTGTACAGTGGGAGTGAACGGAAGGAGTTTGGGTCCATTGGGATTGTGTACAGTGGGAGTGAACGGGAAGGGGTTTGGGTGAATCGGGATTGTGTACAGTGGGAGTGAACGTGAAGTGGTTTGGGTCCATTGGGTTTGTGTACAGTGGGAGTGAACAGGATGGGGTTTGGTTGCATTGGGATTGTGTACAGTGGGAGTGAACTGGAAGGGGTTTGGGATTGGGATTGTGCGCAGTGGGAGTGAACAGGAAGGGGTTTGGGTCCATTGGGTTTGTGTACAGTGGGAGTGAACAGGAAGGGGTTTGGTTGCATTGGGATTGTGTACAGTGGGAGTGAATGGGAAGGGTTTTGGGATTGGGATTGTGTTCAGTGGGAGTGTACAGGAAGGGGTTTGGGATTAGGATTGTGTACAGTGGGAGTGAAAGGGGAAAGGGTTTGGGTCCATTGGGATTGTGTACATTGGGAGTGAACAGGAAGGGGTTTGGCATTGGGATTGTGTACAGTGGGAGTGAAGGGGAAAGGATTTGGGTCCATTGGGATTGTGTACAGTGGGAGTGAACAGCAAGGGGTTTGGGTCCACTGGGATTGTGTACAGCGGGAGTGAACGGGAAGGGGTTTGGGTCCATTGGGGTTTTGGACAGTGGGAGTGAACGGGAAGGGGTTTGGGATTGGGATTGTGATCAGTGGGAGTGAACGTGAAGGGGATTGGGATTTGGATTGTGTACAGTGGGAGTGAACGGCAAGGGTTTTGAGATTGGGATTGTTTACAGTGGGAGTGAATGGGAAGGGGTTTGGGATTGTGATTGTGTACAGTGGGAATGAATGGGAAGGGGTTTGGGATTGGGATTGTGTACAGTGGGAATGAATGGGAAGGGGTTTGGGATTGGGATTGTATACAGTGGGAGAGAATGGGAAGGGGTTTGGGATTGGGATTGTCTACAGTGGGAGAGAACGGGAAGGGGTTTGGGATTGGGATTGTGTACAGTGGGAGTGAACGGGAAGGGTTTTGGGATTGGGATTGTGTACAGTGGGAGTGAACGGGACGGGGTTTGGGATTGGGATTTTGCGCAGTGGGAATGAATGGAATGGGGTTTGGGATTGGGATTGTGTACAGTGGGAGTGAATGGGAAGGGGTTTGGGATTGGGATTGTCTACAGTGGGACAGAACGGGATGGTCTTTGGGATTGGGATTGTGTACAGTGGTAGTGTACAGGAAGGGGTTTGGGATTGGGATTGTGTACATTGGGAGTGAACAGGAAGGGGTTTGGGATTGGGATTGTGCACAGTGGGAGTGAACGGGAAGGTTTTGGGTCCATTGGGATTGTGTACAGTGGGAGTGAACGGGAAGGGGTTTGGGTCCATTGGGAATGTGTGCAGTGGGAGTGAACGGGAAGGGGTTTGGGACGGGGATTGTGTACAGTGAGAGTGAACAGGAAGGGGATTGGGATTGGGATTGTGCGCAGTGGGAGTGAACAGGAAGGGGTTTGGGTCCATTGGGTTTGTGTACAGTGGGAGTGAACAGGAAGGGGTTTGGTTGCATTGGGATTGTGTACAGTGGGAGTGAATGGGAAGGGTTTTGGGATTGGGATTGTGTTCAGTGGGAGTATACAGGAAGGGGTTTGGGATTAGGATTGTGTACAGTGGGAGTGAACGGGGAAAGGGTTTGGGTCCATTGGGATTGTGTACATTGGGAGTGAACAGGAAGGGGTTTGGCATTGGGATTGTGTACAGTGGGAGTGAAGGGGAAAGGATTTGGGTCCATTGGGATTGTGTACAGTGGGAGTGAACAGCAAGGGGTTTGGGTCCATTGGGATTGTGTACAGCGGGAGTGAACGGGAAGGGGTTTGGGTCCATTGGGGTTTTGGACAGTGGGAGTGAACGGGAAGGGGTTTGGGATTGGGATTGTGATCAGTGGGAGTGAACGTGAAGGGGATTGGGATTTGGATTGTGTACAGTGGGAGTGAACGGCAAGGGTTTTGAGATTGGGATTGTTTACAGTGGGAGTGAATGGGAAGGGGTTTGGGATTGTGATTGTGTACAGTGGGAATGAATGGGAAGGGGTTTGGGATTGGGATTGTGTACAGTGGGAATGAATGGGAAGGGGTTTGGGATTGGGATTGTATACAGTGGGAGAGAATGGGAAGGGGTTTGGGATTGGGATTGTCTACAGTGGGAGAGAACGGGAAGGGGTTTGGGATTGGGATTGTGTACAGTGGGAGTGAACGGGAAGGGTTTTGGGATTGGGATTGTGTACAGTGGGAGTGAACGGGACGGGGTTTGGGATTGGGATTTTGCGCAGTGGGAATGAATGGAATGGGGTTTGGGATTGGGATTGTGTACAGTGGGAGTGAATGGGAAGGGGTTTGGGATTGGGATTGTCTACAGTGGGACAGAACGGGATGGTCTTTGGGATTGGGATTGTGTACAGTGGGAGTGTACAGGAAGGGGTTTGGGATTGGGATTGTGTACATTGGGAGTGAACAGGAAGGGGTTTGGGATTGGGATTGTGCACAGTGGGAGTGAACGGGAAGGTTTTGGGTCCATTGGGATTGTGTACAGTGGGAGTGAACGGGAAGGGCTTTGGGTCCATTGGGAATGTGTGCAGTGGGAGTGAACGGGAAGATTTTTGGGTCCATTGGGATTGTGTACAATGGGAGTGAACGGGAAGGCGTTTGGGTCCATTGGGATTGTGTACAGAGGGAGTGGACTGGAAGGGGTTTGGGTCCATTGGAATTGTGTACAGTGGTAGTGAACGGGAAGGGGTTTGGGTCCATTGGGATTGTGTACAGTGGGAGTGAATGGGAAGGGTTTTGGGATTGGGATTGTGTTCAGTGGGAGTGTACAGGAAGGAGTTTGGGATTGGGATTGTGTACAGTGGGTGAACAGGAAAGGGTTTGGTTCCATTGGGATTGTGTACAGTGGGAGTGAACGGGGAAAGGGTTTGGGTCCATTGGGATTGTATACATTGGGAGTGAACAGGAAGGGGTTTGGGTCCATTGGGATTGTGTACAGTGGGAGTGAATGGAAAGGGGTTTGGGTCCATTGGGATTGTGTACAGTGGGAGTGAACGGAAAGGGGTTTGGGTCCATTGGGATTGTGTACAGTGGGAGTGGACTGGAAGGGGTTTGGGTCCATTGGGATTGTGTACAGTGGGAGTGAACGGGAAGGGGTTTGGGATAGGGATTGTGTACAGCGGGACTGAACGGGAAGTGGTTTGGGTCCATTGGGATTGTGTACAGTGGGAGTGAACAGGATGGGGTTTGGTTGCATTGGGATTGTGTACAGTGGGAGTGAACTGGAAGGGGTTTGGGATTGGGATTGTGCGCAGTGGGAGTGAACAGGAAGGGGTATGTGTCCATTGGGTTTGTGTACAGTGGGAGTGAACAGGAAGGGGCTTGGTTGCATTGGGATTGTGTACAGTGGGAGTGAATGGGAAGGGTTTTGGGATTGGGATTGTGTTCAGTGGGAGTGTACAGGAAGGGGTTTGGGATTAGGATTGTGTACAGTGGGAGTGAACGGGGAAAGGGTTTGGGTCCATTGGGATTGTGTACATTGGGAGTGAACAGGAAGGGGTTTGGCATTGGGATTGTGTACAGTGGGAGTGAAGGGGATGGGCTTTGGGTCCATTGGGATTGTGTACAGTGGGAGTGAACAGCAAGGGGTTTGGGTCCATTGGGATTGTGTACAGCGGGAGTGAACGGGAAGGGGTTTGGGTCCATTGGGGTTTTGTACAGTGGGAGTGAACGGTAAGGGGTTTGGGATTGGGATTGTGATCAGTGGGAGTGAACGTGAAGGGGATTGGGATTTGGATTGTGTACAGTGGGAGTGAACGGCAAGGGTTTTGAGATTGGGATTGTTTACAGTGGGAGTGAATGGGAAGGGGTTTGGGATTGTGTTTGTGTACAGTGGGAATGAATGGGAAGGGGTTTGGGATTGGGATTGTGTACAGTGGGAATGAATGGGAAGGGGTTTGGGATTGGGATTGTATACAGTGGGAGAGAATGGGAAGGGGTTTGGGATTGGGATTGTCTACAGTGGGAGAGAACGGGAAGGGGTTTGGGATTGGGATTGTGTACAGTGGGAGTGAACGGGAAGGGTTTTGGGATTGGGATTGTGTACAGTGGGAGTGAACGGGAAGGGGTTTGGGATTGGGATTGTGCGCAGTGGGAATGAATGGAATGGGGTTTGGGATTGGGATTGTGTACAGTGGGAGTGAATGGGAAGGGGTTTGGGATTGGGATTGTCTACAGTGGGACAGAACGGGATGGTCTTTGGGATTGGGATTGTGTACAGTGGGAGTGTACAGGAAGGGGTTTGGGATTGGGATTGGGTACAGTGGGAGTGAACAGGAAGGGGTTTGGGATTGGGATTGTGCACAGTGGGAGTGAACGGGAAGGTTTTTGGGTCCATTGGGATTGTGTACAGTGGGAGTGAACGGGAAGGGCTTTGGGTCCATTGGGAATATGTGCAGTGGGAGTGAACGGGAAGATTTTTGGGTCCATTGGGATTGTGTACAATGGGAGTGAACGGGAAGGCGTTTGGGTCCATTGGGATTGTGTACAGAGGGAGTGGACTGGAAGGGGTTTGGGTCCATTGGAATTGTGTACAGTGGGAGTGAACGGGAAGGGGTTTGGGTCCATTGGGATTGTGTACAGTGGGAGTGAATGGGAAGGGTTTTGGGATTGGGATTGTGTTCAGTGGGAGTGTACAGGAAGGAGTTTGGGATTGGGATTGTGTACAGTGGGTGAACAGGAAAGGGTTTGGTTCCATTGGGATTGTGTACAGTGGGAGTGAACGGGGAAAGGGTTTGGGTCCATTGGGATTGTATACATTGGGAGTGAACAGGAAGGGGTTTGGGTCCATTGGGATTGTGTACAGTAGGAGTGAATGGGAAGGGGTTTGGGTCCATTGGGATTGTGTACAGTGGGAGTGAACGGAACGGGGTTTGGGTCCATTGGGATTGTGTACAGTGGGAGTGGATTGGAAGGGGTTTGGGTCCATTGGGATTGTGTACAGTGGGAGTGAACGGGAAGGGGTTTGGGATAGGGATTGTGTACAGCGGGACTGAACGGGAAGGAGTTTGGGTCCATTGGGATTGTGTACATGGGAGTGAACGGGAAGTTGTTTGGGATTGGGATTGTGTTCAGTGGGAGTGAACGTGAAGGGGATTGCGATTGGGATTGTGTACAGTGGGAGTGAACGGGAAGGGTTTTGGGATTGGGATTGTGTACAGTGGGACTGAACGGGTAGGCGTTTGGGATTGGGATTGTGTGCAGTGGGAATGAATGGAATGGGGTTTGGGATTGGGATTGTGTACAGTGAGAGTGAATGGGAAGCGGTTTGGGATTGGGATTGTCTACAGTGGGACAGAACGGGAAGGTCTTTGGGATTGGGATTGTGTACAGTGGAAGTGTACAGGAAGGGGGTGGGATTGGGATTGTGTACAGTGGCAGTGAACAGGAAGGGGTTTGGGATTGGGATTGTGTACAGTGGGATTGAACAGGAAGGGGTTTGGGATTGGGATTGTGTACAGTGGGAGTGAACAGGAAGGGGTTTGGGATTGGGATTGTGCACAGTGGGAGTGAACGGGAAGGTTTTTGGGTCCATTGGGATTGTGTATTGTGGGAGTGAACGGGAAGGGCTTTGGGTCCATTGGGAATGTGTGCAGTGGGAGTGAACGGGAAGATTTTTGGGTCCATTGGGATTGTGTACAATTGGAGTGAACGGGAAGGGGTTTGGGATTGGGATTGTGTACAGTTGGAGTCAACGGGAAGGGGTTTGTGTCCATTGGGAGTGTGTACAGTGGGAGTGGACTGGAAGGGGTTTGGGTCCATTGGGATTGTTTCCAATGGGAGTGAACGGCAAGGGGTTTGGGATTGGGATTGTGTACAGTGGGAGTGAACGGGAAGGGGTTTGGGATTGGGATTGTATACAGCGGGAGTGAACGGGTAGTGGTTTGGTTCCATTGGGATTTTGTACAGTGGGAGTGAACGGGGAAGCGGTTTGGGACTGGGATTGTGTTCAGTGGGAGTGAACGTTGAGGGGATTGGGATTGGGATTTTGTACAGTGGGAGTGAACGGGAAGGGTTTTGAGATTGGGATTGTGTACAGTGGGAGTGAACGGGAAGGGGTTTGGGATTCGGATTGTGTACAGTGGGAATGAATGGGAAGGGGTTTGGGATTTGGATTGTGTACAGTGGGAGTGAATGGGAAGGGGTTTGGGATTGGGATTGTGTACATTGGGAGTGAACGGGAAGGGGTATGGAATTGGGTTTGTCTACATTGGGAGAGAACGCGAAGGGCTTTTGGAATGGGATTGTGTAAAGTCGGAGTGAACATGAAGGGGTTTGGGACTGGGATTGTGTACAGTGAGAGTGAACAGGAAGGGGATTGGGATTGTGTAGAGTGGGAGTGAACGGGAAGGGGTTTTGGCTTTGGATTGTGTACAGGGGGAGTGAATGGGAAGGGGTTTCGGTCCATTGGGAGTATGTACAGTGGGAGTGAACGGGAAGGGGTTTGGGTCCATTGGGATTGTGTACAGAGCAGAGTGAATGGGAAGGGGTTTGGGTCCATTGGGATTGTGTACAGTGGGAGTGAACGGGAAGGGATTTTGGTCCATTGGGATTGTGTACAGTGGGAGTGAACGGGAAAGGGTTTGGGTCCATTGGGATTGTGTACAGCATAACTGAATGGGATGGGTTTTGGGTCCATTGGGATTGTGTACAGTGGGAGTGAACGGGAAGGGGTTTGGGATTGGGATTGTGTACAGTGGGAGTGAAGGGGAAGGGCTTTGGGTCCATTGGGATTGTGTACAGTGGGAGTGAACAGCAAGGGGTTTCGGTCCATTGGGATTGTGTACAGCGGGAGTGAACGGGAAGGGGTTTGGGTCCATTGGGGTTTTGTACAGTGGGAGTGAACGGGAAGGGGTTTGGGATTGGGATTGTGATCAGTGGGAGTGAACGTGAAGGGGATTGGGATTGGGATTGTGTACAGTGGGAGTGAACGGCAAGGGTTTTGAGATTGGGATTGTTTACAGTGGGAGTGAACGGGATGGGGTTTGGGATTGTGATTGTGTACAGTGGGACTGAATGGGAAGGGGTTTGGGATTGGGATTGTGTACAGTGGGAGTGAATGGGAAGGGGTTTGGGATTGGGATTGTATACAGTGGGTGTGAACGGGAAGGGGTTTGGGATTGGGATTGTCTACAGTGGGAGAGAACGGGAAGGGGTTTGGGATTATGATTGTCTACAGTGGGAGAGAACGCGAAGGGCTTTTGGATTGGGATTGTGTACAGTCGGAGTGAACAGGAAGGGGTTTGGGACTGGGATTGTGTACAGTGAGAGTGAACAGGAAGGGGATTGGGATTGGGATTGTGTACAGTGGGAGCGAACGGGAAGGGGTTTTGGATTTGGATTGTGTACAGCGGGAGTGAATGGGAAGGGGTTTCGGTCCATTGGGAGTGTGTACAGTGGGAGTGAACGGAAGGAGCTTGGGTTCATTGGGATTGTGTACAGTGGGAGTGACCCGGAAGGGGTTTGGGTGAATCGGGATTGTGTACAGTGGGAGTGAACGTGAAGGGGTTTGTGTCCATTGGGTTTGTGTACAGTGGGAGTGAACAGGAAGGGGTTTGGTTGCAATGGGATTGTGTACAGTGGGAGTGAACGGGAAGGGGTTTGGGATTGGGATTGTGTACAGTGGGAATGAATTGGAAGGGGTTTGGGATTGGGATTGTGTACAGTGGGAGTGAATGGGAAGGAGTTTGGGATTGGGATTGTGTACATTGGGAGTGAACGGGAAGGGGTTTGGAATTGGGTTTGTCTACAGTGGGAGAGAACGCGAAGGGCTTTTGGATTGGGATTGTGTACAGTCGGAGTGAACAGGAAGGGGTTTGGGACTGGGATTGTGTACAGTGAGAGTGAACAGGAAGGGGATTGGGATTGGGATTGTGTAGAGTGGGAGTGAACGGGAAGGGGTTTTGGATTTGGATTGTGTACAGGGGGAGTGAAGGGGAAGGGCTTTGGGTCCATTGGGATTGTGTACAGTGGGAGTGAACAGCAAGGGGTTTTAGTCCATTGGGATTGTGTACAGCGGGAGTGAACGGGAAGGGGTTTGGGTCCATTGGGATTTTGTACAGTGGGAGTGAACGGGAAGGGGTTTGGGATTGGGATTGTGATCAGTGGGAGTGAACGTGAAGTGGATTGGGATTGGGATCGTGATCAGTGGGAGTGAACGTGAATGGGATTGGGGTTGGGATTGTGTACAGTGGGAGTGAACGGCAAGGGTTTTGAGATTGGGATTGTTTACAGTGGGAGTGAATGGGAAGGGGTTTGGGATTGTGATTGTGTCCAGTGGGAATGAATGGGAAGGGGTTTGGGATTGGGATTGTGTACAGTGGGAGTGAATGGGAAGGGGTTTGGGATTGGGATTGTATACAGTGGGAGTGAACGGGAAGGGGTTTGGGATTGGGATTGTGTTCAGTGGGAGTGAACGTTGAGGGGATTGGGATTGGGATTTTGTGCGGTGGGAGTGAACGGCAAGGGTTTTGAGATTGGGATTGTGTACAGTGGGAGTGAACGGGAAGGGGTTTGGGATTGGGATTGTGTACAGTGGGAATGAATGGGAAGGGGTTTGGGATTGGGATTGTGTACAGTGGGAGTGAATGGGAAGCGGTTTGGGATTGGGATTGTGTACATTGGGAGTGAACGGGAAGGGGTTTGGAATTGGGTTTGTCTACAGTGGGAGAGAACGCGAAGGGCTTTTGGATTGGGATTGTGTACAGTCGGAGTGAACAGGAAGGGGTTTGGGACTGGTATTGTGTACAGTGAGAGTGAACAGGAAGGGGATTGGGATTGGGATTGTGTAGAGTGGGAGTGAACGGGAAGGGGTTTTGGATTTGGATTGTGTACAGGGGGAGTGAAGGGGAAGGGCTTTGGGTCCATTGGGATTGTGTACAGTGGGAGTGAACAGCAAGGGGTTTTAGTCCATTGGGATTGTGTACAGCGGGAGTGAACGGGAAGGGGTTTGGGTCCATTGGGATTTTGTACAGTGGGAGTGAACGGGAAGGGGTTTGGGATTGGGATTGTGATCAGTGGGAGTGAACGTGAAGGGGATTGGGATTGGGATCGTGATCAGTGGGAGTGAACGTGAATGGGATTGGGGTTGGGATTGTGTACAGTGGGAGTGAACGGCAAGGGTTTTGAGATTGGGATTGTTTACAGTGGGAGTGAACGGGAAGGGGTTTGGGATTGTGATTGTGTACAGTGGGAATGAATGGGAAGGGGTTTGGGATTGGGATTGTGTACAGTGGGAGTGAACGGGAAGGGGTTTGGGATTGGGATTGTGATCAGTGGGAGTGAACGTGAAGGGTATTGGGATTGGGATCGTGATCAGTGGGAGTGAACGTGAATGGGATTGGGGTTGGGATTGTCTACAGTGGGAGAGAACGGGAAGGGTTTTGGGTCCATTGGGATTGTGTACAGTGGGAGTGAACGGGAAGGGCTTTGGGTCCATTGGGAATGTGTGCAGTGGGAGTGAACGGGAAGATTTTTGGGTCCATTGGGATTGTGTACAATGGGAGTGAACGGGAAGGGGTTTGGGATTGGGATTGTGTACAGTTGGAGTCAACGGGAAGGGGTTTGGGTCCATTGGGATTGTGCACAGTGGGAGTGAACGGGAACGGGTTTGGGATTGGGATTGTGTACAATGGGAGTGAACGGGAACGGATTTGGGTCCATTGGTTTTGTGTACAGTGGGAGTGAAAGGGAAGGGGTTTGGGTCCATTGGGATTGTGTACAGTGGGAGTGAACGGGAAGGGGTTTGGGATTGGGATTGTGTGCAGTGGGAGTGTACAGGCAGTGGTTTGGATTTGGGATTGTGTACAGTGGGAGTGAACAGGAAAGGGTTTGGTTCCATTTGGATTGTGTACAGTGGGAGTGAACGGGGAAGAGGTTTGGGTCCATTGGGATTGTGTACATTGGGCGTGAGCAGGAAGGGGTTTGGGTCCATTGGGATTGTGTACAGTGGGAGTGGACTGGAAGGGGTTTGGGTCCATTGGGATTGTTTACAGTGGGAGTGAACGGCAAGGGGTTTGGGATTGGGATTGTGTACAGTGGGAGTGAACGGGAAGGGGTTTGGGATTGGGATTGTGTACAGCGGGAGTGAACGGGTAGGGTTTTGGGTCCATTGGGATTTTGTACAGTGGGAGTGAAGGGGGAAGGGGTTTGGGATTGGGATTGTGTTCAGTGGGAGTGAACGTTGAGGGGATTGGGATTGGGATTTTGTGCAGTGGGAGTGAACGGGAAGGGTTTTGAGATTGGGATTGTGTACAGTGGGAGTGAACGGGAAGGGGTTTGGGATTGGGATTGTGTACAGTGGGAATGAATTGGAAGGGGTTTGGGATTGGGATTGTGTACAGTGGGAGTGAATGGGAAGGGGTTTGGGATTCTGTACATTGGGAGTGAACGGGAAGGGGTTTGGAATTGGGTTTGTCTACAGTGGGAGAGAACGCGAAGGGCTTTTGGATTGGGATTGTGTACAGTCGGAGTGAACAGGAAGGGGTTTGGGACTGGGATTGTGTACAGTGAGAGTGAACAGGATGGGGATTGGGATTGGGATTGTGTAGAGTGGGAGCGAACGGGAAGGGGTTTTGGATTTGGATTGTGTACAGGGGGAGTGAAGGGGAAGGGCTTTGGGTCCATTGGGATTGTGTACAGTGGGAGTGAACAGCAAGGGGTTTTAGTCCATTGGGATTGTGTACAGCGGGAGTGAACGGGAAGGGGTTTGGGTCCATTGGGATTTTGTACAGTGGGAGTGAACGGGAAGGGGTTTGGGATTGGGATTGTGATCAGTGGGAGTGAACGTGAAGGGGATTGGGATTGGGATCGTGATCAGTGGGAGTGAACGTGAATGGGATTGGGGTTGGGATTGTGTACAGTGGGAGTGAACGGCATGGGTTTTGAGATTGGGATTGTTTACAGTGGGAGTGAACGGGAAGGTGTTTGGGATTGGGATTGTGTACAGTGGGAATGAATGGGAAGGGGTTTGGGATTGGGATTGTGTACAGTGGGAGTGAATGGGAAGGGGTTTGGGATTGGGATTGTATACAGTGGGAGTGAACGGGAAGGGGTTTGGGATTGGGATTGTCTACAGTGGGAGAGAACGGGAAGGGGTTTGGGATTGGGATTGTCTACAGTGGGAGAGAACGGGAAGGGCTTTGGGATTGGGAATGTGTACAGTCGGAGTGTACAGGAAGGGGTTTGGGATTGGGATTGTGTACAGTGAGAGTGAACAGGAAGGGGTTTGGGATTGGGATTGTGAAGAGTGGGAGTGAACGGGAAGGGGTTTTGGATTTGGATTGTGTACAGCGGGAGTGAATGGGAAGGGGTTTCGGTCCATTGGGAGTGTGTACAGTGGGAGTGAACGGAAGGAGTTTGGGTCCATTGGGATTGTGTACAGTGGGAGTGACCGGGAAGGGGTTTGGGTGAATCGGGATTGTGTACAGTGGGAGTGAACGTGAAGTGGTTTGGGTCCATTGGGTTTGTGTACAGTGGGAGTGAACAGGAAGGGGTTTGGTTGCATTGGGATTGTGTACAGTGGGAGTGAACTGGAAGGGGTTTGGGATTGGGATTGTGCGCAGTGGGAGTGAACAGGAAGGGGTTTGGGTCCATTGGGTTTGTGTACAGTGGGAGTGAACAGGAAGGGGTTTGGTTGCATTGGGATTGTGTACAGTGGGAGTGAACGGGAAGGGGTTTGGGTCCATTGGGATTGTGTACAGTGGGAGTGAATGGGAAGGGTTTTGGGATTGGGATTGTGTTCAGTGGGAGTGTACAGGAAGGGGTTTGGGATTAGGATTGTGTACAGTGGGAGTGAACGTGGAAAGGGTTTGGGTCCATTGGGATTGTGTACATTGGGAGTGAACAGGAAGGGGTTTGGCATTGGGATTGTGTACAGTGGGAGTGAAGGGGACGGGCTTTGGGTCCATTGGGATTGTGTACAGTGGGAGTGAACAGCAAGGGGTTTGGGTCCATTGGGATTGTGTACAGCGGGAGTGAACGGGAAGGGGTTTGGGTCCATTGGGGTTTTGTACAGTGGGAGTGAACGGGAAGGGGTTTGGGATTGGGATTGTGATCAGTGGGAGTGAACGTGAAGGGGATTGGGATTTGGATTGTGTACAGTGGGAGTGTACGGCAAGGGTTTTGTAATTGGGATTGTTTACAGTGGGAGTGAACGGGAAGGGGTTTGGGATTGTGATTGTGTACAGTGGGAATGAATGGGAAGGGGTTTGGGATTGGGATTGTGTACAGTGGGAGTGAATGGGAAGGGGTTTGGGATTGGGTTTGTATACAGTGGGAGTGAATGGGAAGGGGTTTGGGATTGGGATTGTCTACAGTGGGAGAGAACGGGAAGGGGTTTGGGATTGGGATTGTGTACAGTGGGAGTGAACGGGAAGGGTTTTGGGATTGGGATTGTGTACAGTGGGAGTGAACGGGACGGGGTTTGGGATTGGGATTGTGCGCAGTGGGATTGAATGGAATGGGGTTTGGGATTGGGATTGTGTACAGTGGGAGTGAATGGGAAGGGGTTTGGGATTGGGATTGTCTACAGTGGGACAGAACGGGATGGTCTTTGGGATTGGGATTGTGTACAGTGGGAGTGTACAGGAAGGGGTTTGGGATTGGGATTGTGTACAGTGGGAGTGAACAGGAAGGGGTTTGGGATTGGGATTGTGCACAGTGGGAGTGAACGGGAAGGTTTTTGGGTCCATTGGGATTGTGTACAGTGGGAGTGAACGGGAAGGGCTTTGGGTCCATTGGGAATGTGTGCAGTGGGAGTGAACGGGAAGATTTTTGGGTCCATTGGGATTGTGTACAATGGGAGTGAATGGGAAGGCGTTTGGGTCCATTGGGATTGTGTACAGAGGGAGTGGACTGGAAGGGGTTTGGGCCCATTGGAATTGTGTACAGTGGGAGTGAACGGGATGGGGTTTGGGTCCATTGGGATTGTGTACAGTGGGAGTGAATGGGAAGGGTTTTGGGATTGGGATTGTGTTCAGTGGGAGTGTACAGGAAGGAGTTTGGTATTGGGCTTGTGTACAGTGGGTGAACAGGAAAGGGTTTGGTTCCATTGGGATTGTGTACAGTGGGAGTGAGCGGGGAAAGGGTTTGGGTCCATTGGGATTGTATACATTGGGAGTGAACAGGAAGGGGTTTGGCATTGGGATTGTGTACAGTGAGAGTGAATGGGAAGGGGTTTGGGTCCATTGGGATTGTGTACAGTGGGAGTGAACGGAAAGGGGTTTGGGTCCATTGGGATTGTGTACAGTGGGAGTGGACTGGAAGGGGTTTGGGTCCATTGGGATTGTGTACAGTGGGAGTGAACGGGAAGGAGTTTGGGTCCATTGGGATTGTGTACATGGGAGTGAACGGGAAGTTGTTTGGGATTGGGATTGTGTTCAGTGGGAGTGAACGTGAAGGGGATTGGGATTGGGATTGTGTACAGTGGGAGTGAACGGGAAGGGTTTTGGGATTGGGATTGTGTACAGTGGGACTGAACGGGTAGGCGTTTGGGATTGGGATTGTGTGGAGTGGGAATGAATGGAATGGGGTTTGGGATTGGGATTGTGTACAGTGAGAGTGAATGGGAAGCGGTTTGGGATTGGGATTGTCTACAGTGGGACCGAACGGGAATGTCTTTGGGATTGGGATTGTGTACAGTGGAAGTGTACAGGAAGGGGTTTGGGATTGGGATTGTGTACAGTGGGAGTGAACAGGAAGGGGTTTGGGATTGGGATTGTGTACAGTGGAAGTGAACAGGAAGGGGTTTGGGATTGGGATTGTGTACAGTGGGAGTGAACAGGAAGGGGTTTGGGATTGGGATTGTGCACAGTGGGAGTGAACGGGAAGGTTTTTGGGTCCATTGGGATTGTGTACAGTGGGAGTGAACGGGAAGGGCTTTGGGTCCATTGGGAATGTGTGCAGTGGGAGTGAACGGGAAGATTTTTGGGTCCATTGGGATTGTGTACAATGGGAGTGAACGGGAAGGGGTTTGGGATTGGGATTGTGTACAGTTGGAGTCAACGGGAAGGGGTTTGGGTCCATTGGGATTGTGTACAGTGGGAGTGAACGGGAAGGGGTTTGGGATTGGGATTGTGTACAATGGGAGTGAACGGGAAGGGGTTTGGGTCCATTGGTTTTGTGTACAGTGGGAGTGAAAGGGAAGGGGTTTGGGTCCATTGGGATTGTGTACAGTGGGAGTGAACGGGAAGGGGTTTGGGATTGGGATTGTGTGCAGTGGGAGTGTACAGGAAGGTGTTTGGATTTGGGATTGTGTACAGTGGGAGTGAACAGGAAAGGGTTTGGTTCCATTTGGATTGTGTACAGTGGGAGTGAACGGGGAAGAGGTTTGGGTCCATTGGGATTGTGTACATTGGGCGTGAACAGGAAGGGGTTTGGGTCCATTGGGATTGTGTACAGTGGGAGTGGACTGGAAGGGGTTTGGGTCCATTGGGATTGTTTACAGTGGGAGTGAACGGCAAGGGGTTTGGGATTGGGATTGTGTACAGTGGGAGTGAACGGGAAGGGGTTTGGGATTGGGATTGTGTACAGCGGGAGTGAACGGGTAGGGTTTTGGGTCCATTGGGATTTTGTACAGTGGGAGTGAACGGGAAGGGGTTTGGGATTGGGATTGTGTTCAGTGGGAGTGAACGTTGAGGGGATTGGGATTGGGATTTTGTGCAGTGGGAGTGAACGGGAAGGGTTTTGAGATTGGGATTGTGTACAGTGGGAGTGAACGGGAAGGGGTTTGGGATTGGGATTGTGTACAGTGGGAGTGAATGGGAAGGGGTTTGGGATTCTGTACATTGGGAGTGAACGGGAAGGGGTTTGGAATTGGGTTTGTCTACAGTGGGAGAGAACGCGAAGGGCTTTTGGATTGGGATTGTGTACAGTCGGAGTGAACAGGAAGGGGTTTGGGACTGGGATTGTGTACAGTGAGAGTGAACAGGATGGGGATTGGGATTGGGATTGTGTAGAGTGGGAGCGAACGGGAAGGGGTTTTGGATTTGGATTGTGTACAGGGGGAGTGAAGGGGAAGGGCTTTGGGTCCATTGGGATTGTGTACAGTGGGAGTGAACAGCAAGGGGTTTTAGTCCATTGGGATTGTGTACAGCGGGAGTGAACGGGAAGGGGTTTGGGTCCATTGGGATTTTGTACAGTGGGAGTGAACGGGAAGGGGTTTGGGATTGGGATTGTGATCAGTGGGAGTGAACGTGAAGGGGATTGGGATTGGGATCGTGATCAGTGGGAGTGAACGTGAATGGGATTGGGGTTGGGATTGTGTACAGTGGGAGTGAACGGCATGGGTTTTGAGATTGGGATTGTTTACAGTGGGAGTGAACGGGAAGGTGTTTGGGATTGGGATTGTGTACAGTGGGAATGAATGGGAAGGGGTTTGGGATTGGGATTGTGTACAGTGGGAGTGAATGGGAAGGGGTTTGGGATTGGGATTGTATACAGTGGGAGTGAACGGGAAGGGGTTTGGGATTGGGATTGTCTACAGTGGGAGAGAACGGGAAGGGGTTTGGGATTGGGATTGTCTACAGTGGGAGAGAACGGGAAGGGCTTTGGGATTGGGAATGTGTACAGTCGGAGTGTACAGGAAGGGGTTTGGGATTGGGATTGTGTACAGTGAGAGTGAACAGGAAGGGGTTTGGGATTGGGATTGTGAAGAGTGGGAGTGAACGGGAAGGGGTTTTGGATTTGGATTGTGTACAGCGGGAGTGAATGGGAAGGGGTTTCGGTCCATTGGGAGTGTGTACAGTGGGAGTGAACGGAAGGAGTTTGGGTCCATTGGGATTGTGTACAGTGGGAGTGACCGGGAAGGGGTTTGGGTGAATCGGGATTGTGTACAGTGGGAGTGAACGTGAAGTGGTTTGGGTCCATTGGGTTTGTGTACAGTGGGAGTGAACAGGAAGGGGTTTGGTTGCATTGGGATTGTGTACAGTGGGAGTGAACTGGAAGGGGTTTGGGATTGGGATTGTGCGCAGTGGGAGTGAACAGGAAGGGGTTTGGGTCCATTGGGTTTGTGTACAGTGGGAGTGAACAGGAAGGGGTTTGGTTGCATTGGGATTGTGTACAGTGGGAGTGAACGGGAAGGGGTTTGGGTCCATTGGGATTGTGTACAGTGGGAGTGAATGGGAAGGGTTTTGGGATTGGGATTGTGTTCAGTGGGAGTGTACAGGAAGGGGTTTGGGATTAGGATTGTGTACAGTGGGAGTGAACGTGGAAAGGGTTTGGGTCCATTGGGATTGTGTACATTGGGAGTGAACAGGAAGGGGTTTGGCATTGGGATTGTGTACAGTGGGAGTGAAGGGGACGGGCTTTGGGTCCATTGGGATTGTGTACAGTGGGAGTGAACAGCAAGGGGTTTGGGTCCATTGGGATTGTGTACAGCGGGAGTGAACGGGAAGGGGTTTGGGTCCATTGGGGTTTTGTACAGTGGGAGTGAACGGGAAGGGGTTTGGGATTGGGATTGTGATCAGTGGGAGTGAACGTGAAGGGGATTGGGATTTGGATTGTGTACAGTGGGAGTGTACGGCAAGGGTTTTGTAATTGGGATTGTTTACAGTGGGAGTGAACGGGAAGGGGTTTGGGATTGTGATTGTGTACAGTGGGAATGAATGGGAAGGGGTTTGGGATTGGGATTGTGTACAGTGGGAGTGAATGGGAAGGGGTTTGGGATTGGGTTTGTATACAGTGGGAGTGAATGGGAAGGGGTTTGGGATTGGGATTGTCTACAGTGGGAGAGAACGGGAAGGGGTTTGGGATTGGGATTGTGTACAGTGGGAGTGAACGGGAAGGGTTTTGGGATTGGGATTGTGTACAGTGGGAGTGAACGGGACGGGGTTTGGGATTGGGATTGTGCGCAGTGGGATTGAATGGAATGGGGTTTGGGATTGGGATTGTGTACAGTGGGAGTGAATGGGAAGGGGTTTGGGATTGGGATTGTCTACAGTGGGACAGAACGGGATGGTCTTTGGGATTGGGATTGTGTACAGTGGGAGTGTACAGGAAGGGGTTTGGGATTGGGATTGTGTACAGTGGGAGTGAACAGGAAGGGGTTTGGGATTGGGATTGTGCACAGTGGGAGTGAACGGGAAGGTTTTTGGGTCCATTGGGATTGTGTACAGTGGGAGTGAACGGGAAGGGCTTTGGGTCCATTGGGAATGTGTGCAGTGGGAGTGAACGGGAAGATTTTTGGGTCCATTGGGATTGTGTACAATGGGAGTGAATGGGAAGGCGTTTGGGTCCATTGGGATTGTGTACAGAGGGAGTGGACTGGAAGGGGTTTGGGCCCATTGGAATTGTGTACAGTGGGAGTGAACGGGAAGGGTTTTGGGATTGGGATTGTGTTCAGTGGGAGTGTACAGGAAGGAGTTTGGTAATTGGGCTTGTGTACAGTGGGTGAACAGGAAAGGGTTTGGTTCCATTGGGATTGTGTACAGTGGGAGTGAGCGGGGAAAGGGTTTGGGTCCATTGGGATTGTATACATTGGGAGTGAACAGGAAGGGGTTTGGCATTGGGATTGTGTACAGTGAGAGTGAATGGGAAGGGGTTTGGGTCCATTGGGATTGTGTACAGTGGGAGTGAACGGAAAGGGGTTTGGGTCCATTGGGATTGTGTACAGTGGGAGTGGACTGGAAGGGGTTTGGGTCCATTGGGATTGTGTACAGTGGGAGTGAACGGGAAGGAGTTTGGGTCCATTGGGATTGTGTACATGGGAGTGAACGGGAAGTTGTTTGGGATTGGGATTGTGTTCAGTGGGAGTGAACGTGAAGGGGATTGGGATTGGGATTGTGTACAGTGGGAGTGAACGGGAAGGGTTTTGGGATTGGGATTGTGTACAGTGGGACTGAACGGGTAGGCGTTTGGGATTGGGATTGTGTGGAGTGGGAATGAATGGAATGGGGTTTGGGATTGGGATTGTGTACAGTGAGAGTGAATGGGAAGCGGTTTGGGATTGGGATTGTCTACAGTGGGACCGAACGGGAATGTCTTTGGGATTGGGATTGTGTACAGTGGAAGTGTACAGGAAGGGGTTTGGGATTGGGATTGTGTACAGTGGGAGTGAACAGGAAGGGGTTTGGGATTGGGATTGTGTACAGTGGAAGTGAACAGGAAGGGGTTTGGGATTGGGATTGTGTACAGTGGGAGTGAACAGGAAGGGGTTTGGGATTGGGATTGTGCACAGTGGGAGTGAACGGGAAGGTTTTTGGGTCCATTGGGATTGTGTACAGTGGGAGTGAACGGGAAGGGCTTTGGGTCCATTGGGAATGTGTGCAGTGGGAGTGAACGGGAAGATTTTTGGGTCCATTGGGATTGTGTACAATGGGAGTGAACGGGAAGGGGTTTGGGATTGGGATTGTGTACAGTTGGAGTCAACGGGAAGGGGTTTGGGTCCATTGGGATTGTGTACAGTGGGAGTGAACGGGAAGGGGTTTGGGATTGGGATTGTGTACAATGGGAGTGAACGGGAAGGGGTTTGGGTCCATTGGTTTTGTGTACAGTGGGAGTGAAAGGGAAGGGGTTTGGGTCCATTGGGATTGTGTACAGTGGGAGTGAACGGGAAGGGGTTTGGGATTGGGATTGTGTGCAGTGGGAGTGTACAGGAAGGTGTTTGGATTTGGGATTGTGTACAGTGGGAGTGAACAGGAAAGGGTTTGGTTCCATTTGGATTGTGTACAGTGGGAGTGAACGGGGAAGAGGTTTGGGTCCATTGGGATTGTGTACATTGGGCGTGAACAGGAAGGGGTTTGGGTCCATTGGGATTGTGTACAGTGGGAGTGGACTGGAAGGGGTTTGGGTCCATTGGGATTGTTTACAGTGGGAGTGAACGGCAAGGGGTTTGGGATTGGGATTGTGTACAGTGGGAGTGAACGGGAAGGGGTTTGGGATTGGGATTGTGTACAGCGGGAGTGAACGGGTAGGGTTTTGGGTCCATTGGGATTTTGTACAGTGGGAGTGAACGGGAAGGGGTTTGGGATTGGGATTGTGTTCAGTGGGAGTGAACGTTGAGGGGATTGGGATTGGGATTTTGTGCAGTGGGAGTGAACGGGAAGGGTTTTGAGATTGGGATTGTGTACAGTGGGAGTGAACGGGAAGGGGTTTGGGATTGGGATTGTGTACAGTGGGAGTGAACGGGAAGGGGTTTGGGATTGGGATTGTGTACAGTGGGAATGAATGGGAAGGGGTTTGGGATTGGGATTGTGTACAGTGGGAGTGAACGGGAAGGGGTTTGGGTTTGGGATTGTGTACATTGGGAGTGAACGGGAAGGGGTTTGGAATTGGGTTTGTCTACAGTGGGAGAGAACGCGAAGGGCTTTTGGATTGGGATTGTGTACAGTCGGAGTGAACTGGAAGGGGTTTGGGACGGGGATTGTGTACAGTGAGAGTGAACAGGAAGGGGATTGGGATTGGGATTGTGTAGAGTGGGAGTGAACGGGAAGGGCTTTTGGATTTGGATTGTGTACAGGGGGAGTGAAGGGGAAGGGCTTTGGGTCCATTGGGATTGTGTACAGTGGGAGTGAACAGCAAGGGGTTTTAGTCCATTGGGATTGTGTACAGCGGGAGTGAACGGGAAGGGGTTTGGGTCCATTGGGATTTGGTACAGTGGGAGTGAACGGGAAGGGGTTTGGGATTGGGATTGTGATCAGTGGGAGTGAACGTGAAGGGGATTGGGATTGGGATCGTGATCAGTGGGAGTGAACGTGAATGGGATTGGGGTTGGGATTGTGTACAGTGGGAGTGAACGGCAACGGTTTAGAGATTGGGATTGTTTACAGTGGGAGTGAACGGGAAGGGGTTTGGGATTGTGATTGTGTACAGTGGGAATGAATGGGAAGGGGTTTGGGATTGGGATTGTGTACAGTGGGAGTGAATGGGAAGGGGTTTGGGATTGGGATTGTATACAGTGGGAGTGAACGGGAAGGGGTTTGGGATTGGGATTGTCTACAGCGGGAGAGAACGGGAAGGGGTTTGGGATTGGGAATGTGTACAGTCGGAGTGTACAGGAAGGGGTTTGGGATTGGGATTGTGTACAGTGAGAGTGAACAGGAAGGGGTTTGGGATTGGGATTGTGTACAGTGGGAGTGAACGGGAAGGGGTTTTGGATTTGGATTGTGTACAGCGGGAGTGAATGGGAAGGGGTTTCGGTCCATTGGGAGTGTGTACAGTGGGAGTGAACGGAAGGAGTTTGGGTCCATTGGGATTGTGTACAGTGGGAGTGACCGGGAAGGGGCTTGGGTGAATCGGGATTGTGTACAGTGGGAGTGAACGTGAAGTGGTTTGGGTCCATTGGGTTTGTGTACAGTGGGAGTGAACAGGAAGGGGTTTGGTTGCATTGGGATTGTGTACAGTGGGAGTGAACTGGAAGGGGTTTGGGATTGGGATTGTGTACAGTGGGAGTGGACTGGAAGGGGTTTGGGTCCATTGGGATTGTGTACAGTGGGAGTGAACGGGAAGGAGTTTGGGTCCATTGGGATTGTGTACATGGGAGTGAACGGGAAGTTGTTTGGGATTGGGATTGTGTTCAGTGGGAGTGAACGTGAAGGGGATTGGGATTGGGATTGTGTACAGTGGGAGTGAACGGGAAGGGTTTTGGGATTGGGATTGTGTACAGTGGGACTGAACGGGTAGGCGTTTGGGATTGGGATTGTGTGGAGTGGGAATGAATGGAATGGGGTTTGGGATTGGGATTGTGTACAGTGAGAGTGAATGGGAAGCGGTTTGGGATTGGGATTGTCTACAGTGGGACCGAACGGGAATGTCTTTGGGATTGGGATTGTGTACAGTGGAAGTGTACAGGAAGGGGTTTGGGATTGGGATTGTGTACAGTGGGAGTGAACAGGAAGGGGTTTGGGATTGGGATTGTGTACAGTGGAAGTGAACAGGAAGGGGTTTGGGATTGGGATTGTGTACAGTGGGAGTGAACAGGAAGGGGTTTGGGATTGGGATTGTGCACAGTGGGAGTGAACGGGAAGGTTTTTGGGTCCATTGGGATTGTGTACAGTGGGAGTGAACGGGAAGGGCTTTGGGTCCATTGGGAATGTGTGCAGTGGGAGTGAACGGGAAGATTTTTGGGTCCATTGGGATTGTGTACAATGGGAGTGAACGGGAAGGGGTTTGGGATTGGGATTGTGTACAGTTGGAGTCAACGGGAAGGGGTTTGGGTCCATTGGGATTGTGTACAGTGGGAGTGAACGGGAAGGGGTTTGGGATTGGGATTGTGTACAATGGGAGTGAACGGGAAGGGGTTTGGGTCCATTGGTTTTGTGTACAGTGGGAGTGAAAGGGAAGGGGTTTGGGTCCATTGGGATTGTGTACAGTGGGAGTGAACGGGAAGGGGTTTGGGATTGGGATTGTGTGCAGTGGGAGTGTACAGGAAGGTGTTTGGATTTGGGATTGTGTACAGTGGGAGTGAACAGGAAAGGGTTTGGTTCCATTTGGATTGTGTACAGTGGGAGTGAACGGGGAAGAGGTTTGGGTCCATTGGGATTGTGTACATTGGGCGTGAACAGGAAGGGGTTTGGGTCCATTGGGATTGTGTACAGTGGGAGTGGACTGGAAGGGGTTTGGGTCCATTGGGATTGTTTACAGTGGGAGTGAACGGCAAGGGGTTTGGGATTGGGATTGTGTACAGTGGGAGTGAACGGGAAGGGGTTTGGGATTGGGATTGTGTACAGCGGGAGTGAACGGGTAGGGTTTTGGGTCCATTGGGATTTTGTACAGTGGGAGTGAACGGGAAGGGGTTTGGGATTGGGATTGTGTTCAGTGGGAGTGAACGTTGAGGGGATTGGGATTGGGATTTTGTGCAGTGGGAGTGAACGGGAAGGGTTTTGAGATTGGGATTGTGTACAGTGGGAGTGAACGGGAAGGGGTTTGGGATTGGGATTGTGTACAGTGGGAGTGAACGGGAAGGGGTTTGGGATTGGGATTGTGTACAGTGGGAATGAATGGGAAGGGGTTTGGGATTGGGATTGTGTACAGTGGGAGTGAATGGGAAGGGGTTTGGGTTTGGGATTGTGTACATTGGGAGTGAACGGGAAGGGGTTTGGAATTGGGTTTGTCTACAGTGGGAGAGAACGCGAAGGGCTTTTGGATTGGGATTGTGTACAGTCGGAGTGAACTGGAAGGGGTTTGGGACGGGGATTGTGTACAGTGAGAGTGAACAGGAAGGGGATTGGGATTGGGATTGTGTAGAGTGGGAGTGAACGGGAAGGGCTTTTGGATTTGGATTGTGTACAGGGGGAGTGAAGGGGAAGGGCTTTGGGTCCATTGGGATTGTGTACAGTGGGAGTGAACAGCAAGGGGTTTTAGTCCATTGGGATTGTGTACAGTGGGAGTGAACGGGAAGGGGTTTGGGTCCATTGGGATTTTGTACAGTGGGAGTGAACGGGAAGGGGTTTGGGATTGGGATTGTGATCAGTGGGAGTGAACGTGAAGGGGATTGGGATTGGGATCGTGATCAGTGGGAGTGAACGTGAATGGGATTGGGGTTGGGATTGTGTACAGTGGGAGTGAACGGCAACGGTTTAGAGATTGGGATTGTTTACAGTGGGAGTGAACGGGAAGGGGTTTGGGATTGTGATTGTGTACAGTGGGAATGAATGGGAAGGGGTTTGGGATTGGGATTGTGTACAGTGGGAGTGAATGGGAAGGGGTTTGGGATTGGGATTGTATACAGTGGGAGTGAACGGGAAGGGGTTTGGGATTGGGATTGTCTACAGCGGGAGAGAACGGGAAGGGGTTTGGGATTGGGAATGTGTACAGTCGGAGTGTACAGGAAGGGGTTTGGGATTGGGATTGTGTACAGTGAGAGTGAACAGGAAGGGGTTTGGGATTGGGATTGTGTACAGTGGGAGTGAACGGGAAGGGGTTTTGGATTTGGATTGTGTACAGCGGGAGTGAATGGGAAGGGGTTTCGGTCCATTGGGAGTGTGTACAGTGGGAGTGAACGGAAGGAGTTTGGGTCCATTGGGATTGTGTACAGTGGGAGTGACCGGGAAGGGGTTTGGGTGAATCGGGATTGTGTACAGTGGGAGTGAACGTGAAGTGGTTTGGGTCCATTGGGTTTGTGTACAGTGGGAGTGAACAGGAAGGGGTTTGGTTGCATTGGGATTGTGTACAGTGGGAGTGAACTGGAAGGGGTTTGGGATTGGGATTGTGCGCAGTGGGAGTGAACAGGAAGGGGTTTGTGTCCATTGGGTTTGTGTACAGTGGGAGTGAACAGGAAGGGGTTTGGTTGCATTGGGATTGTGTACAGTGGGAGTGAACGGGAAGGGGTTTGGGTCCATTGGGATTGTGTACAGTGGGAGTGAATGGGCAGGGTTTTGGGATTGGGATTGTGTTCAGTGGGAGTGTACAGGAAGGGGTTTGGGATTAGGATTGTGTACAGTGGGAGTGAACGTGGAAAGGGTTTGGGTCCATTGGGATTGTGTACATTGGGAGTGAACAGGAAGGGGTTTGGCATTGGGATTGTGTACAGTGGGAGTGAAGGGGAAGGGCTTTGGGTCCATTGGGATTGTGTACAGTGGGAGTGAACAGCAAGGGGTTTGGGTCCATTGGGATTGTGTACAGCGGGAGTGAACGGGAAGGGGTTTGGGTCCATTGGGGTTTTGAACAGTGGGAGTGAACGGGAAGGGGTTTGGGATTGGGATTGTGATCAGTGGGAGTGAACGTGAAGGGGATTGGGATTTGGATTGTGTACAGTGGGAGTGAACGGCAAGGGTTTTGAGATTGGGATTGTTTACAGTGGGAGTGAACGGGAAGGGGTTTGGGATTGTGATTGTGTACAGTGGGAATGAATGGGAAGGGGTTTGGGATTGGGATTGTGTACAGTGGGAATGAATGGGAAGGGGTTTGGGATTGGGATTGTATACAGTGGGAGTGAATGGGAAGGGGTTTGGGATTGGGATTGTCTACAGTGGGAGAGAACCGGAAGGGGTTTGGGATTGGGATTGTGTACAGTGGGAGTGAACGGGAAGGGTTTTGGGATTGGGATTGTGTACAGTGGGAGTGAACGGGACGGGGTTTGGGATTGGGATTGTGCGCAGTGGGAATGAATGGAATGGGGTTTGGGATTGGCATTGTGTACAGTGGGAGTGAATGGGAAGGGGTTTGGGATTGGGATTGTCTACAGTGGGACAGAACGGGATGGTCTTTGGGATTGGGATTGTGTACAGTGGGAGTGTACAGGAAGGGGTTTGGGATTGGGATTGTGTACAGTCGGAGTGAACTGGAAGGGGTTTGGGACGGGGATTGTGTACAGTGAGAGTGAACAGGAAGGGGATTGGGATTGGGATTGTGTAGAGTGGGAGTGAACGGGAAGGGCTTTTGGATTTGGATTGTGTACAGGGGGAGTGAAGGGGAAGGGCTTTGGGTCCATTGGGATTGTGTACAGTGGGAGTGAACAGCAAGGGGTTTTAGTCCATTGGGATTGTGTACAGTGGGAGTGAACGGGAAGGGGTTTGGGTCCATTGGGATTTTGTACAGTGGGAGTGAACGGGAAGGGGTTTGGGATTGGGATTGTGATCAGTGGGAGTGAACGTGAAGGGGATTGGGATTGGGATCGTGATCAGTGGGAGTGAACGTGAATGGGATTGGGGTTGGGATTGTGTACAGTGGGAGTGAACGGCAACGGTTTAGAGATTGGGATTGTTTACAGTGGGAGTGAACGGGAAGGGGTTTGGGATTGTGATTGTGTACAGTGGGAATGAATGGGAAGGGGTTTGGGATTGGGATTGTGTACAGTGGGAGTGAATGGGAAGGGGTTTGGGATTGGGATTGTATACAGTGGGAGTGAACGGGAAGGGGTTTGGGATTGGGATTGTCTACAGCGGGAGAGAACGGGAAGGGGTTTGGGATTGGGAATGTGTACAGTCGGAGTGTACAGGAAGGGGTTTGGGATTGGGATTGTGTACAGTGAGAGTGAACAGGAAGGGGTTTGGGATTGGGATTGTGTACAGTGGGAGTGAACGGGAAGGGGTTTTGGATTTGGATTGTGTACAGCGGGAGTGAATGGGAAGGGGTTTCGGTCCATTGGGAGTGTGTACAGTGGGAGTGAACGGAAGGAGTTTGGGTCCATTGGGATTGTGTACAGTGGGAGTGACCGGGAAGGGGTTTGGGTGAATCGGGATTGTGTACAGTGGGAGTGAACGTGAAGTGGTTTGGGTCCATTGGGTTTGTGTACAGTGGGAGTGAACAGGAAGGGGTTTGGTTGCATTGGGATTGTGTACAGTGGGAGTGAACTGGAAGGGGTTTGGGATTGGGATTGTGCGCAGTGGGAGTGAACAGGAAGGGGTTTGTGTCCATTGGGTTTGTGTACAGTGGGAGTGAACAGGAAGGGGTTTGGTTGCATTGGGATTGTGTACAGTGGGAGTGAACGGGAAGGGGTTTGGGTCCATTGGGATTGTGTACAGTGGGAGTGAATGGGCAGGGTTTTGGGATTGGGATTGTGTTCAGTGGGAGTGTACAGGAAGGGGTTTGGGATTAGGATTGTGTACAGTGGGAGTGAACGTGGAAAGGGTTTGGGTCCATTGGGATTGTGTACATTGGGAGTGAACAGGAAGGGGTTTGGCATTGGGATTGTGTACAGTGGGAGTGAAGGGGAAGGGCTTTGGGTCCATTGGGATTGTGTACAGTGGGAGTGAACAGCAAGGGGTTTGGGTCCATTGGGATTGTGTACAGCGGGAGTGAACGGGAAGGGGTTTGGGTCCATTGGGGTTTTGAACAGTGGGAGTGAACGGGAAGGGGTTTGGGATTGGGATTGTGATCAGTGGGAGTGAACGTGAAGGGGATTGGGATTTGGATTGTGTACAGTGGGAGTGAACGGCAAGGGTTTTGAGATTGGGATTGTTTACAGTGGGAGTGAACGGGAAGGGGTTTGGGATTGTGATTGTGTACAGTGGGAATGAATGGGAAGGGGTTTGGGATTGGGATTGTGTACAGTGGGAATGAATGGGAAGGGGTTTGGGATTGGGATTGTATACAGTGGGAGTGAATGGGAAGGGGTTTGGGATTGGGATTGTCTACAGTGGGAGAGAACCGGAAGGGGTTTGGGATTGGGATTGTGTACAGTGGGAGTGAACGGGAAGGGTTTTGGGATTGGGATTGTGTACAGTGGGAGTGAACGGGACGGGGTTTGGGATTGGGATTGTGCGCAGTGGGAATGAATGGAATGGGGTTTGGGATTGGCATTGTGTACAGTGGGAGTGAATGGGAAGGGGTTTGGGATTGGGATTGTCTACAGTGGGACAGAACGGGATGGTCTTTGGGATTGGGATTGTGTACAGTGGGAGTGTACAGGAAGGGGTTTGGGATTGGGATTGTGTACAGTGGGAGTGAACAGGAAGGGGTTTGGGATTGGGATTGTGCACAGTGGGAGTGAACGGGAAGGTTTTTGGGTCCATTGGGATTGTGTACATTGGGAGTGAACAGGAAGGGCTTTGGGTCCATTGGGATTGTGTGCAGTGGGAGTGAACGGGAAGATTTTTGTGTCCATTGGGATTGTGTACAATGTGAGTGAACGGGAAGGCGTTTGGGTCCATTGGGATTGTGTACAGAGGGAGTGGACTGGAAGGGGTTTGGGTCCATTGGAATTGTGTACAGTGGGAGTGAACGGGAAGGGGTTTGGGTCCATTGGGATTGTGTACAGTGGGAGTGAATGGGAAGGGTTTTGGGATTGGGATTGTGTTCAGTGGGAGTGTACAGGAAGGAGTTTGGGATTGGGATTGTGTACAGTGGGTGAACAGGAAAGGGTTTGGTTCCATTGGGATTGTGTACAGTGGGAGTGAACGGGGAAAGGGTTTGGGTCCATTGGGATTGTATACATTGGGAGTGAAAAGGAAGGGGTTTGGCATTGGGATTGTGTACAGTGAGAGTGAATGGGAAGGGGTTTGGGTCCATTGGGATTGTGTACAGTGGGAGTGAACGGAAAGGGGTTTGGGTCCATTGGGATTGTGTACAGTGGGAGTGGACTGGAAGGGGTTTGGGTCCATTGGGATTGTGTACAGTGGGAGTGAACGGGAAGGGGTTTGGGATAGGGATTGTGTACAGCGGGACTGAACGGGAAGGAGTTTGGGTCCATTGGGATTGTGTACATGGGAGTGAACGGGAAGTTGTTTGGGATTGGGATTGTGTTCAGTGGGAGTGAACGTGAAGGGGATTGGGATTGGGATTGTGTACAGTGGGAGTGAACGGGAAGGGTTTTGGGATTGGGATTGTGTACAGTGGGACTGAACGGGTAGGCGTTTGGGATTGGGATTGTGTGCAGTGGGAATGAATGGAATGGGGTTTGGGATTGGGATTGTGTACAGTGAGAGTGAATGGGAAGCGGTTTGGGATTGGGACTGTCTACAGTGGGACAGAACGGGAAGGTCTTTGGGATTGGGATTGTGTACAGTGGAAGTGTACAGGAAGGGGTTTGGGATTGGGATTGTGTACAGTGGGAGTGAAGAGGAAGGGGTTTGGGATTGGGATTGTGTACAGTGGGAGTGAACAGGAAGGGGTTTGGGATTGGGATTGTGTACAGTGGGAGTGAACAGGAAGGGGTTTGGGATTGGGATTGTGCACAGTGGGAGTGAACGGGAAGGTTTTTGGGTCCATTGGGATTGTGTACAGTGGGAGTGAACGGGAAGGGCTTTGGGTCCATTGGGAATGTGTGCAGTGGGAGTGAACGGGAAGATTTTTGGGTCCATTGGGATTGTGTACAATGGGAGTGAACGGGAAGGGGTTTGGGATTGGGATTGTGTACAGTTGGAGTCAACGGGAAGGGGTTTGGGTCCATTGGGATTGTGTACAGTGGGAGTGAACGGGAAGGGGTTTGGGATTGGGATTGTGTACAATGGGAGTGAACGGGAAGGGGTTTGGGTCCATTGGTTTTGTGTACAGTGGGAGTGAAAGGGAAGGGGTTTGGGTCCATTGGGATTGTGTACAGTGGGAGTGAACGGGAAGGGGTTTGGGATTGGGATTGTGTGCAGTGGGAGTGTACAGGAAGGTGTTTGGATTTGGGATTGTGTACAGTGGGAGTGAACAGGAAAGGGTTTGGTTCCATTTGGATTGTGTACAGTGGGAGTGAACGGGGAAGAGGTTTGGGACTGGGATTGTGTTCAGTGGGAGTGAACGGGAAGATTTTTGGGTCCATTGGGATTGTGTACAATGGGAGTGAACGGGAAGGGGTTTGGGATTGGGATTGTGTACAGTTGGAGTCAACGGGAAGGGGTTTGGGTCCATTGGGAGTGTGTACAGTGGGAGTGGACTGGAAGGGGTTTGGGTCCATTGGGATTGTTTCCAATGGGAGTGAACGGCAAGGGGTTTGGGATTGGGATTGTGTACAGTGGGAGTGAACGGGAAGGGGTTTGGGATTGGGATTGTATACAGCGGGAGTGAACGGGTAGTGGTTTGGTTCCATTGGGATTTTGTACAGTGGGAGTGAACGGGGAAGCGGTTTGGGACTGGGATTGTGTTCAGTGGGAGTGAACGTTGAGGGGATTGGGATTGGGATTTTGTACAGTGGGAGTGAACGGGAAGGGTTTTGAGATTGGGATTGTGTACAGTGGGAGTGAACGGGAAGGGGTTTGGGATTGGGATTGTGTACAGTGGGAATGAATGGGAAGGGGTTTGGGATTTGGATTGTGTACAGTGGGAGTGAATGGGAAGGGGTTTGGGATTGGGATTGTGTACATTGGGAGTGAACGGGAAGGGGTTTGGAATTGGGTTTGTCTACAGTGGGAGAGAACGCGAAGGGCTTTTGGAATGGGATTGTGTACAGTCGGAGTGAACATGAAGGGGTTTGGGACTGGGATTGTGTACAGTGAGAGTGAACGGGAAGGGGTTTTGGATTTGGATTGTGTACAGTGGGAGTGAACGGGAAGGGGTTTTGGATTTGGATTGTGTACAGGGGGAGTGAATGGGAAGGGGATTTGGATTTGGATTGTGTACAGGGGGAGTGAATGGGAAGGGGTTTCGGTCCATTGGGAGTATGTACAGTGTGAGTGAACGGGAAGGGGTTTGGGTCCATTGGGATTGTGTACAGTGGGAGTGAACGGGAAGGGGTTTTGGATTTGGATTGTGTACAGGGGGAGTGAATGGGAAGGGGTTTCGGTCCATTGGGAGTATGTACAGTGGGAGTGAACGGGAAGGGGTTTGGGTCCATTGGGATTGTGTACAGAGTAGAGTGAATGGGAAGGGGTTTGGGTCCATTGGGATTGTGTACAGTGGGAGTGAACGGGAAGGGGTTTGGGTCCATTGGGATTGTGTACAGTGGGAGTGAACGGGAAAGGGTTTGGGTCCATTGGGATTGTGTACAGCATAACTGAATGGGATGGGTTTTGGGTCCATTGGGATTGTGTACAGTGGGAGTGAACGGGAAGGGGTTTGGGATTGGGATTGTGTACAGTGGGAGTGAAGGGGAAGGGCTTTGGGTCCATTGGGATTGTGTACAGTGGGAGTGAACAGCAAGGGGTTTCGGTCCATTGGGATTGTGTACAGCGGGAGTGAACGGGAAGGGGTTTGGGTCCATTGGGGTTTTGTACAGTGGGAGTGAACGGGAAGGGGTTTGGGATTGGGATTGTGATCAGTGGGAGTGAACGTGAAGGGGATTGGGATTGGGATTGTGTACAGTGGGAGTGAACGGCAAGGGTTTTGAGATTGGGATTGTTTACAGTGGGAGTGAAAGGGATGGGGTTTGGGATTGTGATAGTGTACAGTGGGACTGAATGGGAAGGGGTTTGGGATTGGGATTGTGTACAGTGGGAGTGAATGGGAAGGGGTTTGGGATTGGGATTGTATACAGTGGGAGTGAACGGAAAGGGGTTTGGGATTGGGATTGTCTACAGTGGGAGAGAATGGGAAGGGGTTTGGGATTATGATTGTCTACAGTGGGAGAGAACGGGAAGGGCTTTGGGATTGGGAATGTGTACAGTCGGAGTGTACAGGAAGGGGTTTGGGATTGGGATTGTGTACAGTGGGAATGAATGGGAAGGGGTTTGGGATTGGGATTGTGTACAGTGGGAGTGAATGGGAAGGGGTTTGGGTTTGGGATTGTGTACATTGGGAGTGAACGGGAAGGGGTTTGGAATTGGGTTTGTCTACAGTGGGAGAGAACGCGAAGGGCTTTTGGAATGGGATTGTGTACAGTCGGAGTGAACTGGAAGGGGTTTGGGACGGGGATTGTGTACAGTGAGAGTGAACAGGAAGGGGATTGGGATTGGGATTGTGTAGAGTGGGAGTGAACGGGAAGGGCTTTTGGATTTGGATTGTGTACAGGGGGAGTGAAGGGGAAGGGCTTTGGGTCCATTGGGATTGTGTACAGTGAGAGTGAACAGCAAGGGGTTTTAGTCCATTGGGATTGTGTACAGCGGGAGTGAACGGGAAGGGGTTTGGGTCCATTGGGATTTTGTACAGTGGGAGTGAACGGGAAGGGGTTTGGGATTGGGATTGTGATCAGTGGGAGTGAACGTGAAGGGGATTGGGATTGGGATCGTGATCAGTGGGAGTGAACGTGAATGGGATTGGGGTTGGGATTGTGTACAGTGGGAGTGAACGGCAACGGTTTAGAGATTGGGATTGTTTACAGTGGGAGTGAACGGGAAGGGGTTTGGGATTGGGATTGTGTACAGTGGGAATGAATGGGAAGGGGTTTGGGATTGGGATTGTGTACAGTGGGAGTGAATGGGAAGGGGTTTGGGATTGGGATTGTATACAGTGGGAGTGAACGGGAAGGGGTTTGGGATTGGGATTGTCTACAGCGGGAGAGAACGGGAAGGGGTTTGGGATTGGGAATGTGTACAGTCGGAGTGTACAGGAAGGGGTTTGGGATTGGGATTGTGTACAGTGAGAGTGAACAGGAAGGGGTTTGGGATTGGGATTGTGTACAGTGGGAGTGAACGGGAAGGGGTTTTGGATTTGGATTGTGTACAGCGGGAGTGAATGGGAAGTGGTTTCGGTCCATTGGGAGTGTGCACAGTGGGAGTGAACGGAAGGAGTTTGGGTCCATTGGGATTGTGTACAGTGGGAGTGACCGGGAAGGGGTTTGGGTGAATCGGGATTGTGTACAGTGGGAGTGAACGTGAAGTGGTTTGGGTCCATTGGGTTTGTGTACAGTGGGAGTGAACAGGAAGGGGTTTGGTTGCATTGGGATTGTGTACAGTGGGAGTGAACTGGAAGGGGTTTGGGATTGGGATTGTGTGCAGTGGGAGTGAACAGGAAGGGGTTTGTGTCCATTGGGTTTGTGTACAGTGGGAGTGAACAGGAAGGGGTTTGGTTGCATTGGGATTGTGTACAGTGGGAGTGAACGGGAAGGGGTTTGGGTCCATTGGGATTGTGTACAGTGGGAGTGAATGGGAAGGGTTTTGGGATTGGGATTGTGTTCAGTGGGAGTGTACAGGAAGGGGTTTGGGATTAGGATTGTGTACAGTGGGAGTGAACGTGGAAAGGGGTTGGGTCCATTGGGATTGTGTACATTGGGAGTGAACAGGAAGGGGTTTGGCATTGGGATTGTGTACAGTGGGAGTGAACAGCAAGGGGTTTGGGTCCATTGGGATTGTGTACACCGGGAGTGAACGGGAAGGGGTTTGGGTCCATTGGGGTTTTGTACAGTGGGAGTGAACGGGAAGGGGTTTGGGATTGGGATTGTGATCAGTGGGAGTGAACGTGAAGGGGATTGGGATTTGGATTGTGTACAGTGGGAGTGAACGGCAAGGGTTTTGAGATTGGGATTGTTTACAGTGGGAGTGAACGGGAAGGGGTTTGGGATTGTGATTGTGTACAGTGGGAATGAATGGGAAGGGGTTTGGGATTGGGATTGTATACAGTGGGAGTGAATGGGAAGGTGTTTGGGATTGGGATTGTCTACAGTGGGAGAGAACGGGAAGGGGTTTGGGATTGGGATTGTGTACAGTGGGAGTGAACGGGAAGGGTTTTGGGATTGGGATTGTGTACAGTGGGAGTGAACGGGACGGGGTTTGGGATTGGGATTGTGCGCAGTGGGAATGAATGGAATGGGTTTTGGGATTGGCATTGTGTACAGTGGGAGTGAATGGGAAGGGATTTGGGATTGGGATTGTCTACAGTGGGACAGAACGGGATGGTCTTTGGGATTGGGATTGTGTACAGTGGGAGTGTACAGGAAGGGGTTTGGGATTTGGATTGTGTACAGTGGGAGTGAACAGGAAGGGGTTTGGGATTGGGATTGTGCACAGTGGGAGTGAACGGGAAGGTTTTTGGGTCCATTGGGATTGTGTACATTGGGAGTGAACGGGAAGGGCTTTGGGTCCATTGGGATTGTGTGCAGTGGGAGTGAACGGGAAGATTTTTGTGTCCATTGGGATTGTGTACAATGTGAGTGAACGGGAAGGCGTTTGGGTCCATTGGGATTGTGTACAGAGGGAGTGGACTGGAAGGGGTTTGGGTCCATTGGAATTGTGTACAGTGGGAGTGAACGGGAAGGGGTTTGGGTCCATTGGGATTGTGTACAGTGGGAGTGAATGGGAAGGGTTTTGGGATTGGGATTGTGTTCAGTGGGAGTGTACAGGAAGGAGTTTGGGATTGGGATTGTGTACAGTGGGTGAACAGGAAAGGGTTTGGTTCCATTGGGATTGTGTACAGTGGGAGTGAACGGGGAAAGGGTTTGGGTCCATTGGGATTGTATACATTGGGAGTGAACAGGAAGGGGTTTGGCATTGGGATTGTGTACAGTGAGAGTGAATGGGAAGGGGTTTGGGTCCATTGGGATTGTGTACAGTGGGAATGAACGGAAAGGGGTTTGGGTCCATTGGGATTGTGTACAGTGGGAGTGGACTGGAAGGGGTTTGGGTCCATTGGGATTGTGTACAGTGGGAGTGAACGGGAAGGGGTTTGGGATAGGGATTGTGTTCAGTGGGAGTGAACGTGAAGGGGATTGGGATTGGGATTGTGTACAGTGGGAGTGAACGGGAAGGCTTTTGGGATTGGGATTGTGTACAGTGGGACTGAACGGGTAGGGGTTTGGGATTGGGATTGTGTGGAGTGGGAATGAATGGAATGGGGTTTGGGATTGGGATTGTGTACAGTGAGAGTGAATGGGAAGCGGTTTGGGATTGGGACTGTCTACAGTGGGACAGAACGGGAAGGTCTTTGGGATTGGGATTGTGTACAGTGGAAGTGTACAGGAAGGGGTTTTGGATTGGGATTGTGTACAGTGGGAGTGAACAGGAAGGGGTTTGGGATTGGGATTGTGTACAGTGGGAGTGAACAGGAAGGGGTTTGGGATTGGGATTGTGTACAGTGGGAGTGAACAGGAAGGGGTTTGGGATTGGGATTGTGCACAGTGGGAGTGAACGGGAAGGTTTTTGGGTCCATTGGGATTGTGTACAGTGGGAGTGAACGGGAAGGGCTTTGGGTCCATTGGGAATGTGTGCAGTGGGAGTGAACGGGAAGATTTTTGGGTCCATTGGGATTGTGTACAATGGGAGTGAACGGGAAGGGGTTTGGGATTGGGATTGTGTACAGTTGGAGTCAACGGGAAGGGGTTTGGGTCCATTGGGAGTGTGTACAGTGGGAGTGGACTGGAAGGGGTTTGGGTCCATTGGGATTGTTTCCAATGGGAGTGAACGGCAAGGGGTTTGGGATTGGGATTGTGTACAGTGGGAGTGAACGGGAAGGGGTTTGGGATTGGGATTGTATACAGCGGGAGTGAACGGGTAGTGGTTTGGTTCCATTGGGATTTTGTACAGTGGGAGTGAACGGGGAAGCGGTTTGGGACTGGGATTGTGTTCAGTGGGAGTGAACGTTGAGGGGATTGGGATTGGGATTTTGTACAGTGGGAGTGAAAGGGAAGGGTTTTGAGATTGGGATTGTGTACAGTGGGAGTGAACGGGAAGGGGTTTGGGATTGGGATTGTGTACAGTGGGAATGAATGGGAAGGGGTTTGGGATTTGGATTGTGTACAGTGGGAGTGAATGGGAAGGGGTTTGGGATTGGGATTGTGTACATTGGGAGTGAACGGGAAGGGGTTTGGAATTGGGTTTGTCTACAGTGGGAGAGAACGCGAAGGGCTTTTGGAATGGGATTGTGTACAGTCGGAGTGAACATGAAGGGGTTTGGGACTGGGATTTTGTACAGTGGGAGTGAACGGGAAGGGGTTTGGGATTGGGATTGTGATCAGTGGGAGTGAACGTGAAGGGGATTGGGATTGGGATCGTGATCAGTGGGAGTGAACGTGAATGGGATTGGGGTTGGGATTGTGTACAGTGGGAGTGAACGGCATGGGTTTTGAGATTGGGATTGTTTACAGTGGGAGTGAACGGGAAGGTGTTTGGGATTGGGATTGTGTACAGTGGGAATGAATGGGAAGGGGTTTGGGATTGGGATTGTGTACAGTGGGAGTGAATGGGAAGGGGTTTGGGATTGGGATTGTATACAGTGGGAGTGAACGGGAAGGGGTTTGGGATTGGGATTGTCTACAGTGGGAGAGAACGGGAAGGGGTTTGGGATTGGGATTGTCTACAGTGGGAGAGAACGGGAAGGGCTTTGGGATTGGGAATGTGTACAGTCGGAGTGTACAGGAAGGGGTTTGGGATTGGGATTGTGTACAGTGAGAGTGAACAGGAAGGGGTTTGGGATTGGGATTGTGAAGAGTGGGAGTGAACGGGAAGGGGTTTTGGATTTGGATTGTGTACAGCGGGAGTGAATGGGAAGGGGTTTCGGTCCATTGGGAGTGTGTACAGTGGGAGTGAACGGAAGGAGTTTGGGTCCATTGGGATTGTGTACAGTGGGAGTGACCGGGAAGGGGTTTGGGTGAATCGGGATTGTGTACAGTGGGAGTGAACGTGAAGTGGTTTGGGTCCATTGGGTTTGTGTACAGTGGGAGTGAACAGGAAGGGGTTTGGTTGCATTGGGATTGTGTACAGTGGGAGTGAACTGGAAGGGGTTTGGGATTGGGATTGTGCGCAGTGGGAGTGAACAGGAAGGGGTTTGGGTCCATTGGGTTTGTGTACAGTGGGAGTGAACAGGAAGGGGTTTGGTTGCATTGGGATTGTGTACAGTGGGAGTGAACGGGAAGGGGTTTGGGTCCATTGGGATTGTGTACAGTGGGAGTGAATGGGAAGGGTTTTGGGATTGGGATTGTGTTCAGTGGGAGTGTACAGGAAGGGGTTTGGGATTAGGATTGTGTACAGTGGGAGTGAACGTGGAAAGGGTTTGGGTCCATTGGGATTGTGTACATTGGGAGTGAACAGGAAGGGGTTTGGCATTGGGATTGTGTACAGTGGGAGTGAAGGGGACGGGCTTTGGGTCCATTGGGATTGTGTACAGTGGGAGTGAACAGCAAGGGGTTTGGGTCCATTGGGATTGTGTACAGTGGGAGTGAACAGGAAGGGGTTTGGGATTGGGATTGTGTACAGTGGAAGTGAACAGGAAGGGGTTTGGGATTGGGATTGTGTACAGTGGGAGTGAACAGGAAGGGGTTTGGGATTGGGATTGTGCACAGTGGGAGTGAACGGGAAGGTTTTTGGGTCCATTGGGATTGTGTACAGTGGGAGTGAACGGGAAGGGCTTTGGGTCCATTGGGAATGTGTGCAGTGGGAGTGAACGGGAAGATTTTTGGGTCCATTGGGATTGTGTACAATGGGAGTGAACGGGAAGGGGTTTGGGATTGGGATTGTGTACAGTTGGAGTCAACGGGAAGGGGTTTGGGTCCATTGGGATTGTGTACAGTGGGAGTGAACGGGAAGGGGTTTGGGATTGGGATTGTGTACAATGGGAGTGAACGGGAAGGGGTTTGGGTCCATTGGTTTTGTGTACAGTGGGAGTGAAAGGGAAGGGGTTTGGGTCCATTGGGATTGTGTACAGTGGGAGTGAACGGGAAGGGGTTTGGGATTGGGATTGTGTGCAGTGGGAGTGTACAGGAAGGTGTTTGGATTTGGGATTGTGTACAGTGGGAGTGAACAGGAAAGGGTTTGGTTCCATTTGGATTGTGTACAGTGGGAGTGAACGGGGAAGAGGTTTGGGTCCATTGGGATTGTGTACATTGGGCGTGAACAGGAAGGGGTTTGGGTCCATTGGGATTGTGTACAGTGGGAGTGGACTGGAAGGGGTTTGGGTCCATTGGGATTGTTTACAGTGGGAGTGAACGGCAAGGGGTTTGGGATTGGGATTGTGTACAGTGGGAGTGAACGGGAAGGGGTTTGGGATTGGGATTGTGTACAGCGGGAGTGAACGGGTAGGGTTTTGTGTCCATTGGGATTTTGTACAGTGGGAGTGAACGGGAAGGGGTTTGGGATTGGGATTGTGTTCAGTGGGAGTGAACGTTGAGGGGATTGGGATTGGGATTTCTTGCAGTGGGAGTGAACGGGAAGGGGTTTGGGATTGGGATTGTGTACAGTGGGAATGAATGGGAAGGGGTTTGGGATTTGGATTGTGTACAGTGGGAGTGAATGGGAAGGGGTTTGGGATTGGGATTGTGTACATTGGGAGTGAACGGGAAGGGGTTTGGAATTGGGTTTGTCTACAGTGGGAGAGAACGCGAAGGGCTTTTGGAATGGGATTGTGTACAGTCGGAGTGAACATGAAGGGGTTTGGGACTGGGATTGTGTACAGTGAGAGTGAACAGGAAGGGGATTGGGATTGGGATTGTGTACAGTGGGAGTGAACGGGAAGGGGTTTTGGATTTGGATTGTGTACAGTGGGAGTGAACGGGAAGGGGTTTTGGATTTGGATTGTGTACAGGGGGAGTGAATGGGAAGGGGATTTGGATTTGGATTGTGTACAGGGGGAGTGAATGGGAAGGGGTTTCGGTCCATTGGGAGTATGTACAGTGGGAGTGAACGGGAAGGGGTTTGGGTCCATTGGGATTGTGTACAGTGGGAGTGAACGGGAAGGGGTTTGGGATTGGGATTGTGTACAGTTGGAGTCAACGGGAAGGGGTTTGGGTCCATTGGGATTGTGTACAGTGGGAGTGGACTGGAAGGGGTTTGGGTCCATTGGGATTGTTTCCAATGGGAGTGAACGGCAAGGGGTTTGGGATTGGGATTGTGTACAGTGGGAGTGAACGGGAAGCGGTTTGGGATTGGGATTGTATACAGCGGGAGTGAACGGGTAGTGGTTTGGTTCCATTGGGATTTTGTACAGTGGGAGTGAACGGGGAAGCGGTTTGGGACTGGGATTGTGTTCAGTGGGAGTGAACGTTGAGGGGATTGGGATTGGGATTTTGTACAGTGGGAGTGAACGGGAAGGGTTTTGAGATTGGGATTGTGTACAGTGGGAGTGAACGGGAAGGGGTTTGGGATTGGGATTGTGTACAGTGGGAATGAATGGGAAGGGGTTTGGGATTTGGATTGTGTACAGTGGGAGTGAATGGGAAGGGGTTTGGGATTGGGATTGTGTACATTGGGAGTGAACGGGAAGGGGTTTGGAATTGGGTTTGTCTACAGTGGGAGAGAACGCGAAGGGCTTTTGGAATGGGATTGTGTACAGTCGGAGTGAACATGAAGGGGTTTGGGACTGGGATTGTGTACAGTGAGAGTGAACAGGAAGGGGATTGGGTTGGGATTGTGTACAGTGGGAGTGAACGGGAAGGGGTTTTGGATTTGGATTGTGTACAGTGGGAGTGAACGGGAAGGGGTTTTGGATTTGGATTGTGTACAGGGGGAGTGAATGGGAAGGGGATTTGGATTTGGATTGTGTACAGGGGGAGTGAATGGGAAGGGGTTTCGGTCCATTGGGAGTATGTACAGTGGGAGTGAACGGGAAGGGGTTTGGGTCCATTGGAATTGTGTACAGTGGGAGTGAACGGGAAGGGGTTTTGGATTTGGATTGTGTACAGGGGGAGTGAATGGGAAGGGGTTTCGGTCCATTGGGAGTATGTACAGTGGGAGTGAACGGGAAGGGGTTTGGGTCCATTGGGATTGTGTACAGAGTAGAGTGAATGGGAAGGGGTTTGGGTCCATTGGGATTGTGTACAGTGGGAGTGAACGGGAAGGGGTTTGGGTCCATTGGGATTGTGTACAGTGGGAGTGAACGGGAAAGGGTTTGGGTCCATTGGGATTGTGTACAGCATAACTGAATGGGATGGGTTTTGGGTCCATTGGGATTGTGTACAGTGGGAGTGAACGGGAAGGGGTTTGGGATTGGGATTTTGTACAGTGGGAGTGAAGGGGAAGGGCTTTGGGTCCATTGGGATTGTGTACAGTGGGAGTGAACAGCAAGGGGTTTCGGTCCATTGGGATTGTGTACAGCGGGAGTGAACGGGAAGGGGTTTGGGTCCATTGGGGTTTTGTACAGTGGGAGTGAACGGGAAGGGGTTTGGGATTGGGATTGTGATCAGTGGGAGTGAACGTGAAGGGGATTGGGATTGGGATTGTGTACAGTGGGAGTGAACGGCAAGGGTTTTGAGATTGGGATTGTTTACAGTGGGAGTGAACGGGATGGGGTTTGGGATTGTGATTGTGTACAGTGGGACTGAATGGGAAGGGGTTTGGGATTGGGATTGTGTACAGTGGGAGTGAATGGGAAGGGGTTTGGTATTGGGATTGTATACAGTGGGAGTGAACGGGAAGGGGTTTGGGATTGGGATTGTCTACAGTGGGAGAGAACGGGAAGGGGTTTGGGATTATGATTGTCTACAGTGGGAGAGAACGGGAAGGGCTTTGGGATTGGGAATGTGTACAGTCGGAGTGTACAGGAAGGGGTTTGGGATTGGGATTGTGTACAGTGGGAATGAATGGGAAGGGGTTTGGGATTGGGATTTTGTACAGTGGGAGTGAACGGGAAGCGGTTTGGGATTGGGATTGTGATCAGTGGGAGTGAACGTGAAGGGGATTGGGATTGGGATCGTGATCAGTGGGAGTGAACGTGAATGGGATTGGGGTTGGGATTGTGTACAGTGGGAGTGAACGGCAACGGTTTAGAGATTGGGATTGTTTACAGTGGGAGTGAACGGGAAGGGGTTTGGGATTGGGATTGTGTACAGTGGGAATGAATGGGAAGGGGTTTGGGATTGGGATTGTGTACAGTGGGAGTGAATGGGAAGGGGTTTGGGATTGGGATTGTATACAGTGGGAGTGAACGGGAAGGGGTTTGGGATTGGGATTGTCTACAGCGGGAGAGAACGGGAAGGGGTTTGGGATTGGGAATGTGTACAGTCGGAGTGTACAGGAAGGGGTTTGGGATTGGGATTGTGTACAGTGAGAGTGAACAGGAAGGGGTTTGGGATTGGGATTGTGTACAGTGGGAGTGAACGGGAAGGGGTTTTGGATTTGGATTGTGTACAGCGGGAGTGAATGGGAAGGGGTTTCGGTCCATTGGGAGTGTGTACAGTGGGAGTGAACGGAAGGAGTTTGGGTCCATTGGGATTGTGTACAGTGGGAGTGACCGGGAAGGGGTTTGGGTGAATCGGGATTGTGTACAGTGGGAGTGAACGTGAAGTGGTTTGGGTCCATTGGGTTTGTGTACAGTGGGAGTGAACAGGAAGGGGTTTGGTTGCATTGGGATTGTGTACAGTGGGAGTGAACTGGAAGGGGTTTGGGATTGGGATTGTGCGCAGTGGGAGTGAACAGGAAGGGGTTTGGGTCCATTGGGTTTGTGTACAGTGGGAGTGAACAGGAAGGGGTTTGGTTGCATTGGGATTGTGTACAGTGGGAGTGAACGGGAAGGGGTTTGGGTCCATTGGGATTGTGTACAGTGGGAGTGAATGGGAAGGGTTTTGGGATTGGGATTGTGTTCAGTGGGAGTGTACAGGAAGGGGTTTGGGATTAGGATTGTGTACAGTGGGAGTGAACGTGGAAAGGGTTTGGGTCCATTGGGATTGTGTACATTGGGAGTGAACAGGAAGGGGTTTGGCATTGGGATTGTGTACAGTGGGAGTGAAGGGGAAGGGCTTTGGGTCCATTGGGATTGTGTACAGTGGGAGTGAACAGCAAGGGGTTTGGGTCCATTGGGATTGTGTACACCGGGAGTGAACGGGAAGGGGTTTGGGTCCATTGGGGTTTTGTACAGTGGGAGTGAACGGGAAGGGGTTTGGGTCCATTGGGATTGTGTACACCGGGAGTGAACGGGAAGGGGTTTGGGTCCATTGGGGTTTTGTACAGTGGGAGTGAACGTGAAGGGGATTGGGATTTGGATTGTGTACAGTGGGAGTGAACGGCAAGGGTTTTGAGATTGGGATTGTTTACAGTGGGAGTGAACGGGAAGGGGTTTGGGATTGTGATTGTGTACAGTGGGAATGAATGGGAAGGGGTTTGGGATTGGGATTGTATACAGTGAGAGTGAATGGGAAGGGGTTTGGGATTGGGATTGTCTACAGTGGGAGAGAACGGGAAGGGGTTTGGGATTGGGATTGTGTACAGTGGGAGTGAACGGGAAGGGTTTTGGGATTGGGATTGTGTACAGTGGGAGTGAACGGGACGGGGTTTGGGATTGGGATTGTGCGCAGTGGGAATGAATGGAATGGGGTTTGGGATTGGCATTGTGTACAGTGGGAGTGAATGGGAAGGGGTTTGGGATTGGGATTGTCTACAGTGGGACAGAACGGGATGGTCTTTGGGATTGGGATTGTGTACAGTGGGAGTGTACAGGAAGGGGTTTGGGATTGGGATTGTGTACAGTGGGAGTGAACAGGAAGGGGTTTGGGATTGGGATTGTGCACAGTGGGAGTGAACGGGAAGGTTTTTGGGTCCATTGGGATTGTGTACATTGGGAGTGAACGGGAAGGGCTTTGGGTCCATTGGGATTGTGTGCAGTGGGAGTGAACGGGAAGATTTTTGTGTCCATTGGGATTGTGTACAATGTGAGTGAACGGGAAGGCGTTTGGGTCCATTGGGATTGTGTACAGAGGGAGTGGACTGGAAGGGGTTTGGGTCCATTGGAATTGTGTACAGTGGGAGTGAACGGGAAGGGGTTTGGGTCCATTGGGATTGTGTACAGTGGGAGTGAATGGGAAGGGTTTTGGGATTGGGATTGTGTTCAGTGGGAGTGTACAGGAAGGAGTTTGGGATTGGGATTGTGTACAGTGGGTGAACAGGAAAGGGTTTGGTTCCATTGGGATTGTGTACAGTGGGAGTGAACGGGGAAAGGGTTTGGGTCCATTGGGATTGTATACATTGGGAGTGAACAGGAAGGGGTTTGGCATTGGGATTGTGTACAGTGAGAGTGAATGGGAAGGGGTTTGGGTCCATTGGGATTGTGTACAGTGGGAATGAACGGAAAGGGGTTTGGGTCCATTGGGATTGTGTACAGTGGGAGTGGACTGGAAGGGGTTTGGGTCCATTGGGATTGTGTACAGTGGGAGTGAACGGGAAGGGGTTTGGGATAGGGATTGTGTTCAGTGGGAGTGAACGTGAAGGGGATTGGGATTGGGATTGTGTACAGTGGGAGTGAACGGGAAGGGTTTTGGGATTGGGATTGTGTACAGTGGGACTGAACGGGTAGCCGTTTGGGATTGGGATTGTGTGGAGTGGGAATGAATGAAATGGGGTTTGGGATTGGGATTGTGTACAGTGAGAGTGAATGGGAAGCGGTTTGGGATTGGGACTGTCTACAGTGGGACAGAACGGGAAGGTCTTTGGGATTGGGATTGTGTACAGTGGAAGTGTACAGGAAGGGGTTTGGGATTGGGATTGTGTACAGTGGGAGTGAACAGGAAGGGGTTTGGGATTGGGATTGTGTACAGTGGGAGTGAACAGGAAGGGGTTTGGGATTGGGATTGTGTACAGTGGGAGTGAACAGGAAGGGGTTTGGGATTGGGATTGTGCACAGTGGGAGTGAACGGGAAGGTTTTTGGGTCCATTGGGATTGTGTACAGTGGGAGTGAACGGGAAGGGCTTTGGGTCCATTGGGAATGTGTGCAGTGGGAGTGAACGGGATGATTTTTGGGTCCATTGGGATTGTGTACAATGGGAGTGAACGGGAAGGGGTTTGGGATTGGGATTGTGTACAGTTGGAGTCAACGGGAAGGCGTTTGGGTCCATTGGGAGTGTGTACAGTGGGAGTGGACTGGAAGGGGTTTGGGTCCATTGGGATTGTTTCCAATGGGAGTGAACGGCAAGGGGTTTGGGATTGGGATTGTGTACAGTGGGAGTGAACGGGAAGGGGTTTGGGATTGGGATTGTATACAGCGGGAGTGAACGGGTAGTGGTTTGGTTCCATTGGGATTTTGTACAGTGGGAGTGAACGGGGAAGCGGTTTGGGACTGGGATTGTGTTCAGTGGGAGTGAACGTTGAGGGGATTGGGATTGGGATTTTGTACAGTGGGAGTGAACGGGAAGGGTTTTGAGATTGGGATTGTGTACAGTGGGAGTGAACGGGAAGGGGTTTGGGATTGGGATTGTGTACAGTGGGAATGAATGGGAAGGGGTTTGGGATTTGGATTGTGTACAGTGGGAGTGAATGGGAAGGGGTTTGGGATTGGGATTGTGTACATTGGGAGTGAACGGGAAGGGGTTTGGAATTGGGTTTGTCTACAGTGGGAGAGAACGCGAAGGGCTTTTGGAATGGGATTGTGTACAGTCGGAGTGAACATGAAGGGGTTTGGGACTGGGATTGTGTACAGTGAGAGTGAACAGGAAGGGGATTGGGATTGGGATTGTGTACAGTGGGAGTGAACGGGAAGGGGTTTTGGATTTGGATTGTGTACAGGGGGAGTGAAGGGGAAGGGCTTTGGGTCCATTGGGATTGTGTACAGTGGGAGTGAACGGGAAGGGGTTTTGGATTTGGATTGTGTACAGGGGGAGTGAATGGGAAGGGGATTTGGATTTGGATTGTGTACAGGGGGAGTGAATGGGAAGGGGTTTCGGTCCATTGGGAGTATGTACAGTGGGAGTGAACGGGAAGGGGTTTGGGTCCATTGGGATTGTGTACAGAGTAGAGTGAATGGGAAGGGGTTTGGGTCCATTGGGATTGTGTACAGTGGGAGTGAACGGGAAGGGGTTTGGGTCCATTGGGATTGTGTACAGTGGGAGTGAACGGGAAAGGGTTTGGGTCCATTGGGATTGTGTACAGCATAACTGAATGGGATGGGTTTTGGGTCCATTGGGATTGTGTACAGTGGGAGTGAACGGGAAGGGGTTTGGGATTGGGATTGTGTACAGTGGGAGTGAAGTGGAAGGGCTTTGGGTGCATTGGGATTGTGTACAGTGGGAGTGAAAAGCAAGGGGTTTCGGTCCATTGGGATTGTGTACAGCGGGAGTGAACGGGAAGGTGTTTGGGTCCATTGGGGTTTTGTACAGTGGGAGTGAACGGGAAGGGGTTTGGGATTGGGATTGTGATCAGTGGGAGTGAACGTGAAGGGGATTGGGATTGGGATTGTGTACAGTGGGAGTGAACGGCAAGGGTTTTGAGATTGGGATTGTTTACAGTGGGAGTGAACGGGATGGGGTTTGGGATTGTGATTGTGTACAGTGGGACTGAATGGGAAGGGGTTTGGGATTGGGATTGTGTACAGTGGGAGTGAATGGGAAGGGGTTTGGGATTGGGATTGTATACAGTGGGAGTGAACGGGAAGGGGTTTGGGATTGGGATTGTCTACAGTGGGAGAGAACGGGAAGGGGTTTGGGATTATGATTGTCTACAGTGGGAGAGAACGGGAAGGGCTTTGGGATTGGGAATGTGTACAGTCGGAGTGTACAGGAAGGGGTTTGGGATTGGGATTGTGTACAGTGAGAGTGAACCGGAAGGGGTTTGGGATTGGGATTGTGTACAATGGGAGTGAACGGGAAGGGGTTTTGGATTTGGATTGTGTACAGCGGGAGTGAATAGGAAGGGGTTTCGGTCCATTGGGAGTGTGTACAGTGGGAGTGAACGGAAGGAGTTTGGGTCCATTTGGATTGTGTACAGTGGGAGTGACCGGGAAGGGGTTTGGGTGAATCGGGATTGTGTACAGTGGGAGTGAACGTGAAGGGGTTTGTGTCCATTGGGTTTATGTACAGTGGGAGTGAACAGGAAGGGGTTTGGTTGCATTGGGATTGTGTACAGTGGGAGTGAACGGGAAGGGGTTTGGATCCATTGGGATTGTGTACAGTGGGAGTGAATGGGAAGGGTTTTGGGATTGGGATTGTGTTCAGTGGGAGTGTACAGGAACGTGTTTGGGATTGGGATTGTGTACAGTGGGAGTGAACAGGAAAGGGTTTGGTTCCATTGGGATTGTGTACAGTGGGAGTGAACGGGGAAAGGGTTTGGGTCCATTGGGATTGTGTACATTGGGAGTGAACAGGAAGGCGTTTGGGTCCATTGGGATTGTGTACAGTGGGAGTGGACTAGAAGGCGTTTGGGTCCATTGGGATTGTGTACAGAGGGAGTGAACGGGAAGGTGTTTGGGATTGGGATTGTGTTCAGTGGGAGTGAACGTGAAGGGGATTGGGATTGGGATTGTCTACAGTGGGACAGAAGGGGAAGGGGTTTGGGATTGGGATTGTGTACAGTGGGAGTGTACAGGAATGGGTTTGGGATTGGGATTGTGTACAGTGGGAGTGAACGGGAAGGGGTTTGGGATTGGGATTGCATACAATGGGAGTGAACGGGAAGGGGTTTCGTTCCATTGGGATTGTGTACAGTGGGAGTGAACGGGAACGGGTTTGGGTCCATTGGGATTGTGTACAGTGGGATTGAACGGGAAGGGGTTTGAGATTGGGATTGTGTACAGTTGGAGTGAACGGGAAGGGGTTTGGGATTGGGATTGTGTACAGTGGGGTGAACGGGAAGGGGTTTGGGATTGGGATTGTCTACAGTGGGAGTGAACGGGAAGGTGTTTGGGATTGGGATTGTGTACAGTGGGAGTGAACGGGAAGGGGTTTGGGTCCGTTGGGATTGTGTACAGTGGGAGTGAACGGGAAGGGGTTTGGGTCCATTGGGATTGTGCACAGTGGGAGTTAAGCGGAAGGGGTTTGGGTCCAATGGGATTGTGTACAGTGGGAGTGAAGGGGAAGTAGTTTGGGTCCATTGGGATTGTGTACAGTGGGAGTGAACGGGAAGTTGTTTGGGTACATTGGGATTGTGTACAGTGGGAGTGAACGGGAAGGGGTTTGGGTCCATTGGGATTGTGTACAGTGGGAGTGAACGGGAAGTTGTTTGGGTCCATTGGGATTGTGTACAGTGGGAGTGAATGGGAAGGGGTTTGGGTCCATTGGGATTGTGTACAGTAGGAGTGAACAGTAAGGGGTTTGGGTCCATTGGGATTGTGTACAGTGGGCGTGAACGGGAAGGGGTTTGGGTCCATTGAGATTGTGTACAGTGGGAATGAACGGGAAGGGGTTTGGGATTGAGATTGTGTACAGTGGGAGTTTACAGGAAGGGGTTTGGTATTGGGATTGTGTACGGTGGGACTGAACGGGAAGCGGTTTGGGATTGGGATTGTGTAATGTGGGATTGTACAGGAAGGGGTTTGGGATTGGGACTGTGTACAGTGGTAGTAAACGGGAAGGTGTTTGGGATTGGGATTGTGCACATTGGGAGTGAACAGGAAGCGGTTTGGGATTGGGATTGTGTAATGTGGGATTGAACAGGATGGGGTTTGGGATTGGGACTTTGTACAGTGGTAGTGAATGGGAAGGTGTTTGGGATTGGAATTGTGTACAGTGGGAGTGAACGGGAAGGGGTTTGATATTGTGATTGTGTACAGGGGGAGTGAACGGGAAGGGGTTCGGGTCCATTGGGATTGTGCACAGTGGGAGTGAGCAGGAAAGGTATCGGTTCCATTGGGATTGTGTACAGTGGGAGTGAACGGGAAGGGGTTTGGGATTTGGATTGTGTACAGTGGGAGTGAACGGGAAGGGGTTTGGGATTGGGATTGTGTACAGTGGGAGTGTACAGGAAGTGGTTTGGGATTGGGATTGTGTACAGTGGGAGTGAACGGGAAGGGATTTGGGTCCATTGGGATTGTGTACAGTGGGAGTGAACGGGAAGGGGTTTGGGACCATTGGGAATGTGTACAGCGTGAGTGAGCGGGAAGGGGTTTGGGTCCACTGGGATTGTATACGGTGGGAGTGAACGGGAAGTGGTTTGGGTGAATCGGGATTGTGTACAGTGGGAGTGAACGGGAAGGGGTTTGGGTCCATGGGAATTGTGTACAGTGGGAGTGAACGGGAAGGGGTTTGGGTCCATTGGGATTGTGTACAGGGGGAGTGAATGGGAAGGGGTTTTGTGTCCATTGGGATTGTGTACAGTGGGAGTGAACGGGAAGTGGATTGGGTCCATTGGGATTGTGTACAGTGGGAGTGAACGGGTAGGGGTCTGGGATTGGGATTGTGTACAGTGTGAGTGAACGGGAAGGGGTTTTGGATTGGGATTGTGTACAGTGAGAGTGAACAGGAAGGGGTTTGGGATTGGGAGTGTGTACAGTGGGAGTGAACGGGAAGGGTTTTGGGATTGGAATTGTGTACAGGGGGAGTGAACGGCAAGGGGTTTGGGTCCATTGGGATTGTGCACAGTGGGAGTGAACGGGAATGGGTTTGGGTGAATCGGGATTGTGTACAGTGGGAGTGAACGGGATAGGGTTTGGGTCCATTGCGTTTGTGTACAGTGGGAGTGAACGGGAAGGGGTTTGGGCCCATTGGGATTGTGTGCAGTGGGAGTGACCGGGAAGGGGTTTGGGTGAATCGGGATTGTGTACAGTGGGAGTGAACAGGAAGGGGTTTGGGTCCATTGGGTTTGTGTACAGTGGGAGTGAACAGGAAGGGGTTTGTTTGCATTGGGATTGTGTACTGTGGGAGTGAACGGGAAGGGGTTTGGGTCCATTGTGATTCTGTACAGTGGGAGTGAACGGGAAGGGGTCTAGGATTGGGATTGTGTTCAGTGGGAGTGTACAGGAAGGGGTTTGGGATTGGAATTGTGTACAGTGGGAGTGAACAGGAAAGGGTTTGCTTCCATTGGGATTGTGTACAGTGGGAGTGAACGGGGAAAGCGTTTGGGTCCATTGGGATTGTATACATTGGGAGTGAACAGGAAGGGGTTTGGCATTGGGATTGTGTACAGTGGGAGTGAATGGGAAGGGGTTTGGGTCCATTGGGATTGTGTACAGTAGGAGTGAACGGAAAGGGGTTTGGGTCCATTGTGATTGTGTACAGTGGGAATGAACGGCAAGGGGTTTGGGATTGGGATTGTGTACAGCGGGAGTGAACGGGTAGGGGTTTGGGTCCATTGGGATTTTGTACAGTGGTAATGAACGGGGAAGGGGTTTGGGATTAGGATTGTGTTCAGTGGGAGTGAACGTTGAGGGGATTGGGATTGGGATTTTGTACAGAGGGAGTGAACGGGAAGGGGTTTGGGATTGGGATTGTGTACAGTGGGAATGAATGGGAAGGGGTTTGGGATTGGGATTGTGTACAGTGGGAGTGAATGGGAAGGGGTTTGGGATTGGGATTGTGTACAGTGGGAGTGAACGGGAAGGGGTTTGGAATTGGGTTTGTCTACAGTGGGAGAGAACGGGAAGGGCTTTTGGATTGGGATTGTGTACAGTCGGAGTGTACAGGAAGGGGTTTGGGTCTGGGATTGTGTACAGTGAGAGTGAACAGGAAGGGGATTGGGATTGGGATTGTGTACAGTGGGAGTGAATGGGAAGGGGTTTTGGATTTGTTTTGTGTACAGCGGGAGTGAATGGGAAGGGGTTTCAGTCCATTGGGAGTGTGTACAGTGGGAGTGAACGGGAAGGGGTTTGGGTCCATTTGGATTGTGTACAGTGGGAGTGAACGGGAAGGGGTTTGGGTCCATTTGGATTTTGTAAAGCATAACTGAATGGGATGGGTTTTGGGTCCATTGGGATTGTGTACAGTGTAGAGTGAATGGGAAGGGGTTTGGGTTCATTGGGATTGTGTACAGTGGGAGTTAACGGGAAGGGGTTTGGGTCCTTTTGGATTGTGTACAGTGGGAGTGAACGGGAAGGGGTTCGGGATTGGGATTGTGTACAGTGGGAGTGAAGGGGAAGGGCTTTGGGTCCATTGGGATTGTATACAGTGGTAGTGAACAGAAAGGGGTTTGGGTCCATTGGGATTGTGTACAGTGGAAGTGAATGGGAAGGGGTTTGGGTCCATTGGGATTTTGTACAGTGGGAGTGAACGGGAAGGGGATTGGGATTGGGATTGTTTACAGTGGGAGTGAACGGGAAGGGGTTTTGTATTTGGATTGTGTACAGCGGGAGTGAATGGGAAGGGGTTTCGGTCCATTGGGAGTGTGTACAGTTGGAGTGAACGGATGGAGTTTGGGTCCATTGGGATTGTGTACAGTGGGAGTGACCGGGAAGGGGTTTGGGTGAATCGGGATTGTGTACAGTGGGAGTGAACGTGAAGGGGTTTGGGTCCATTGGGTTTGTGTACAGTGGGAGTGAACAGGAAGGGGTTTGGTTGCATTCGGATTGTGTACAGTGGGAGTGAATGGGAAGGGTTTAGGGATTGGGATTGTGTTCAGTGGGAGTGTACAGGAAGGGGTTTGGGATTGGGATTGTGTACAGTGGGAGTGAACAGGAAAGGGTTTGGTTCCATTGGGATTGTGTACAGTGGGAGTGAACTGGGAAAGGGTTTGGTTCCATTGGGATTGTGTACATTGGGAGTGAACAGGAAGGGGTTTGGCATTGGGATTGTGTACAGTGGGAGTGAATGGGAAGGGGTTTGGGTCCATTGGGATTGTGTACAGTGGGAGTGAACGGAAAGGGATTTGGGTCCATTGGGATTGTGTACAGTGGGAGTGAACGGGAAAGGGTTTGGGTCCATTGGGATTGTGTACAGCATAACTGAATGGGATGGGTTTTGGGTCCATTGGGATTGTGTACAGTGGGAGTGAACGGGAAGGGGTTTGGGATTGGGATTGTGTACAGTGGGAGTGAAGGGGAAGGGCTTTGGGTCCATTGGGATTGTGTACAGTGGGAGTGAACAGCAAGGGGTTTCGGTCCATTGGGATTGTGTACAGCGGCAGTGAACTGGAAGGGGTTTGGGTCCTTTGGGGTTTTGTACAGTGGGAGTGAACGGGAAGGGGTTTGGGATTGGGATTGTGATCAGTGGGAGTGAACGTGAAGGGGATTGTGATTGGGATTGTGTACAGTGGGAGTGAACGGCAAGGGTTTTGAGATTGGGATTGTTTACAGTGGGAGTGAACGGGAAGGGGTTTGGGATTGTGATTGTCTACAGTGGGACTGAATGGGAAGGGGTTTGGGATTGGGATTGTGTACAGTGGGAGTGAATGGGAAGGGGTTTGAGATTGGGATTGTGTACAGTGGGAGTGAATGGGAAGGGGTTTGGGATTGGGATTGTGTACAGCGGGAGTGAATAGGAAGGGGTTTCGGTCCATTGGGAGTGTGTACAGTGGGAGTGAACGGAAGGAGTTTGGGTCCATTGGGATTGTGTACAGTGGGAGTGACCGGGAAGGGGTTTGGGTGAATCGGGATTGTGTACAGTGGGAGTGAACGTGAAGGGGTTTGTGTCCATTGGGTTTATGTACAGTGGGAGTGAACAGGAAGGGGTTTGGTTGCATTGGGATTGTGTACAGTGGGAGTGAACGGGAAGGGGTTTGGATCCATTGGGATTGTGTACAGTGGGAGTGAATGGGAAGGGTTTTGGGATTGGGATTGTGTTCAGTGGGAGTGTACAGGAAGATGTTTGGGATTGGGATTGTGTACAGTGGGAGTGAACAGGAAAGGGTTTGGTTCCATTGGGATTGTGTACAGTGGGAGTGAATGGGGAAAGGGTTTGGGTCCATTGGGATTGTGTACATTGGGAGTGAACAGGAAGGGGTTTGGGTCCATTGGGATTGTGTACAGTGGGAGTGGACTAGAAGGGGTTTGGGTCCATTGGGATTGTGTACAGAGGGAGTGAACGGGAAGGTGTTTGGGATTGGGATTGTGTACAGTGGGAGTGAACGGGAAGGGGTTTGGAATTGGGATTGTGTACAGTGGGAATGAATGGAATGGGGTATGAGATTGGGATTGTGTACAGTGGGAGTGAATGGGAAGGGGTTTGGGATTGGGATTGTCTACAGTGGGACAGAAGGGGAAGGTCTTTGGGATTGGGATTGTGTACAGTGGGAGTGTACAGGAATGGGTTTGGGATTGGGATTGTGTACAGTGGGAGTGAACAGGAAGGGGTTTGGGATTGGGATTGTGCACAGTGGGAGTAAACAGGAAGGGGTTTGGGATTGGGATTGTGTACAGTGGGAGTGAACAGGAAGGGGTTTGGGATTGGGATTGTGCACAGTGGGAGTGAACGGGAAGGTTTTTGCGTCCATTGGGATTGTGTACAGTGGGAGTGTACGGGAAGTGCTTTGGGTCCATTGGGAATGTGTGCAGTGGCAGTGAACGGGAAGATTTTTGGTTCCATTGGGATTGTGTACAATGGGAGTGAACGGTAAGGGGTTTGGGATTGGGATTGTGTACAGTTGGAGTCAACGGGAAGGGGTTTGAGTCCATTGGGATTGTGTACAGTGGGAGTGAACGGGAAGGGGTTTGGGATTGAGATTGCATACAATGGGAGTGAACGGGAAGGGGTTTGGGTCCATTGGGATTGTGTACAGTGGGAGTGAACGGGAACGGGTTTGGGTCCATTGGGATTGTGTACAGTGGGATTGAACGGGAAGGGGTTTGGGATTGGGATTGTGTACAGTTGGAGTGAACGGGAAGGGGTTTGGGATTGGGATTGTGTACAGTGGGGGTGAACGGGAAGGGGTTTGGGATTGGGATTGTCTACAGTGGGAGTGAACGGGAAGGTGTTTGGGATTGGGATTGTGTACAGTGGGAGTGAACGGGAAGGTGTTTGGGTCCGTTGGGATTGTGTACAGTGGGAGTGAACGGGAAGGGGTTTGGGTCCATTGGGATTGTGCACAGTGGGAGTTAAGCGGAAGGGGTTTGGGTCCAATGGGATTGTGTACAGTGGGAGTGAAGGGGCAGTAGTTTGGGTCCATTGGGATTGTGTACAGTGGGAGTGAACGGGAAGTTGTTTGGGTACATTGGGATTGTGTACAGTGGGAGTGAACGGGAAGGGGTTTGGGTCCATTGGGATTGTGTACAGTGGGAGTGAACGGGAAGTTGTTTGGGTCCATTGGGATTGTGTACAGTGGGAGTGAATGGGAAGGGGTTTGGGTCCATTGGGATTGTGTACAGTGGGAGTGAACAGTAAGGGGTTTGGGTCCATTGGGATTGTGTACAGTGGGAGTGAACGGGAAGGGGTTTGGGTCCTTTGAGATTGTGTACAGTGGGAATGAACGGGAAGGGGTTTGGGATTGAGATTGTGTACAGTGGGAGTTTACAGGAAGGGGTTTGGTATTGGGATTGTGTACGGTGGGACTGAACGGGAAGCGGTTTGGGATTGGGATTGTGTAATGTGGGATTGTACAGGAAGGGGTTTGGGATTGGGACTGTGTACAGTGGTAGTAAACGGGAAGGTGTTTGGGATTGGGATTGTGCACATTGGGAGTGAACAGGAAGCGGTTTGGGATTGGGATTGTGTAATGTGGGATTGAACAGGATGGGGTTTGGGATTGGGACTGTGTACAGTGGTAGTGAATGGGAAGGTGTTTGGGATTGGAATTGTGTACAGTGGGAGTGAACGGGAAGGGGTTTGATATTGTGATTGTGTACAGGGGGAGTGAACGGGAAGGGGTTCGGGTCCATTGGGATTGTGCACAGTTGGAGTGAACAGGAAGGGGATCGGTTCCATTGGGATTGTGTACAGTGGGAGTGAACGGGAAGGGGTTTGGGATTTGGATTGTGTACAGTGGGAGTGAACGGGAAGGGGTTTGGGATTGGGATTGTGTACAGTGGGAGTGTACAGGAAGTGGTTTGGGATTGGGATTGTGTACAGTGGGAGTGAGTGGGAAGGGGTTTGGGATTGGGATTGTGTACAGTGGGAGTGTACAGGAAGTGGTTTGGGATTGGGATTGTGTACAGTGGGAGTGTACCGGAAGTGGTTTTAGATTGGGATTGTGTACAGTGGGAGTGAGTGGGAAGGGGTTTGGGATTGGGATTGTGTACAGTGGGAGTGAACGGGAAGGGATTTGGGTCCATTGGGATTGTGTACAGTGGGAGTGAACGGGAAGGGGTTTGGGACCATTGGGAATGTGTACAGCGTGAGTGAGCGGGAAGGGGTTTGGGTCCGTTGGGATTGTGTACAGTGTGAGTGAGCGGGAAGGGGTTTGGGTCCACTGGGATTGTATACGGTGGGAGTGAACGGGAAGTGGTTTGGGTGAATCGGGATTGTGTACAGTGGGAGTGAACGGGAAGGGGTTTGGGTCCATGGGAATTGTGTACAGTGGGAGTGAATGGGAAGGGGTTTGGGTCCATTGGGATTGTGTACAGGGGGAGTGAATGGGAAGGGGTTTTGTGTCCATTGGGATTGTGTACAGTGGGAGTGAACGGGAAGTGGATTGGGTCCATTGGGATTGTGTACAGTGGGAGTGAACGGGTAGGGGTTTGGGATTGGGATTGTGTACAGTGTGAGTGAACGGGAAGGGGTTTTGGATTGGGATTGTGTACAGTGAGAGTGAACAGGAAGGGGTTTGGGATTGGGAGTGTGTACAGTGGGAGTGAACGGGAAGGGTTTTGGGATTGGAATTGTGTACAGGGGGAGTGAACGGCAAGGGGTTTGGGTCCATTGGGATTGTGCACAGTGGGAGTGAATGGGAAGGGGTTTGGGTCCATTGGGAGTGTGTACAGAGGGAGTGAACGGAAGGGGTTTGGGTCCATTTGGATTGTGTACAGTGGGAGTGACCGGGAATGGGTTTGGGTGAATCGGGATTGTGTACAGTGGGAGTGAACGGGAAAGGGTTTGGGTCCATTGCGTTTGTGTACAGTGGGAGTGAACGGGAAGGGGTTTGGGTCCATTGGGATTGTGTGCAGTGGGAGTGACCGGGAAGGGGTTTAGGTGAATCGGGATTGTGTACAGTGGGAGTGAACAGGAAGGGGTTTGGGTCCATTGGGTTTGTGTACAGTGGGAGTGAACAGGAAGGGGTTTGTTTGCATTGGGATTGTGTACTGTGGGAGTGAACGGGAAGGGGTTTGGGTCCATTGTGATTCTGTACAGTGGGAGTGAACGGGAAGGTGTCTATGATTGGGATTGTGTTCAGTGGGAGTGTACAGGAAGGGGTTTGGGATTGGGATTGTGTACAGTGGGAGTGAACAGGAAAGGGTTTGCTTCCATTGGGATTGTGTACAGTGGGAGTGAACGGGGAAAGGGTTTGGGTCCATTGGGATTGTATACATTGGGAGTGAACAGGAAGGGGTTTGGCATTGGGATTGTGTACAGTGGGAGTGAATGGGAAGGGGTTTGGGTCCATTGGGATTGTGTACAGTAGGAGTGAACGGAAAGGGGTTTGGGTCCATTGTGATTGTGTACAGTGGGAATGAACGGCAAGGGGTTTGGGATTGGGATTGTGTACAGCGGGAGTGAACGGGTAGGGGTTTGGGTCCATTGGGGTTTTGTACAGTGGTAATGAACGGGGAAGGGGTTTGGGATTAGGATTGTGTTCAGTGGGAGTGAACGTTGAGGGGATTGGGATTGGGATTTTGTACAGAGGGAGTGAACGGGAAGGGGTTTGGGATTGGGATTGTGTACAGTGGGAGTGAACGGGAAGGGGTTTGGAATTGGGTTTGTCTACAGTGGGAGAGAACGGGAAGGGCTTTTGGATTGGGATTGTGTACAGTCGGAGTGTACAGGAAGGGGTTTGGGTCTGGGATTGTGTTCAGTGAGAGTGAACAGGAAGGGGATTGGGATTGGGATTGTGTACAGTGGGAGTGAATGGGAAGGGGTTTTGGATTTGTTTTGTGTACAGCGGGAGTGAATGGGAAGGGGTTTCGGTCCATTGGGAGTGTGTACAGTGGGAGTGAACGGGAAGGGGTTTGGGTCCATTTGGATTGTGTACAGTGGGAGTGAACGGGAAGGGGTTTGGTTCCATTAGGATTGTGTAAAGCATAACTGAATGGGATGGGTTTTGGGTCCATTGGGATTGTGTACAGTGTAGAGTGAATGGGAAGGGGTTTGGGTTCATTGAGATTGTGTACAGTAGGAGTTAACGGGAAGGGGTTTGGGTCCATTTGGATTGTGTACAGTGGGAGTGAACGGGAAGGGGTTTGGGATTGGGATTGTGTACAGTGGGAGTGAAGGGGAAGGGCTTTGGGTCCATTGGGATTGTATACAGTGGTAGTGAACAGAAAGGGGTTTGGGTCCATTGGGATTGTGTACAGTGGGAGTGACCGGGAAGGGGTTTGGGTGAATCGGGATTGTGTACAGTGGGAGTGAACGTGAAGGGGTTTGGGTCCATTGGGTTTGTGTACAGTGGGAGTGAACAGGAAGGGGTTTGGTTGCATTGGGATTGTGTACAGTGGGAGTGAACGGGAAGGGGTTTGGTTCCATTGGGTTTGTGTACAGTGGGAGTGAATGGGAAGGGTTTAGGGATTGGGATTGTGTTCAGTGGGAGTGTACAGGAAGGGGTTTGGGATTGGGATTGTGTACAGTGGGAGTGAACAGGAAAGGGTTTGGTTCCATTGGGATTGTGTACAGTGGGAGTGAACTGGGAAAGGGTTTGGTTCCATTGGGATTGTGTACATTGGGTGTGAACAGGAAGAGGTTTGGCATTGGGATTGTGTACAGTGGGAGTGAATGGGAAGGGGTTTGGGTCCATTGGGATTGTGTACAGTGGGAGTGAACGGAAAGGGATTTGGGTCCATTGGGATTGTGTACAGTGGGAGTGGACTGGAAGGGGTTTGGGTCCATTGGGATTGTGTACAGTGGGAGTGAACGGGAAGGGGTTTGGGATAGGGATTGTGTTCAGTGGGAGTGAACGTGAAGGGGATTGGGATTGGGATTGTGTACGGTGGGAGTGAACGGGAAGGGTTTTGGGATTGGGATTGTGTACAGTGGGAGTGAACGGGAAAGGGTTTGGGATTGGGATTGTGTACAGTGGGAATGAATGGAATGGGGTTTGGGATTGGGATTGTGTACAGTGGGAGTGAATGGGAACGGGTTTGGGATTGGGATTGTCTACAGTGGGACAGAACGGGAAGGTCTTTGGGATTGGGATTGTGTACAGTCGGAGTGTACAGGAAGGGGTTTGGGATTGGGATTGTGTACAGTGGGAGTGAACAGGAACGGGTTTGGGATTGGGATTGTGCACAGTGGGAGTGAACGGGAAGGGGTTTGGTTCCATTGGGATTGTGTACAGTGGGAGTGAACGGCAAGGGGTTTGGGATTGGGATTGCGTACAATGGGAGTGAACGGGAAGGGGTTTGGGTCCATTGGAATTGTGTACAGTGGGAGTGAACGGGAACGGGTTTGGGTCCATTGGGATTGTGTACAGTGGGATTGAACGGGAAGGGGTTTGGGATTGGGATTGTGTACAGTTGGAGTGAACGGGAAGGGGTTTGGGATTGGGATTGTGTACAGTGGGACTGAACGGGAAGGGGTTTGGGATTGGGATTGTCTACAGTGGGAGTGAATGGGAAGGTGTTTGGGATTGGGATTGTGCACAGTGGGAGTGAACGGGAAGTGGTTTGGGTCCGTTGGGATTGTGTACAGTGGGAGTGAACGGGAAGGGTTTTGGGTCCTTTGGGATTGTGCACAGTGGGAGTTAAGCGGAAGGGGTTTGGGTCCAATGGGATTGTGTACAGTGGGAGTGAAGGGGAAGTTGTTTGGGTCCATTGGGATTGTGTACAGTGGGAGTGAACGGGAAGTTGTTTGTGTCCATTGGGATTGTGTACAGTGGGAGTGAACGGGAAGGGGTTTGGGTCCATTGGGATTGTGTACAGTGGGAGTGAACGGGAAGTTGTTTGGGTCCATTGGGATTGTGTACAGTGGGAGTGAACGGGAAGGGGTTTGGGTCCATTGGGATTGTGTACAGTGGGAGTGAACAGTAAGGGGTTTGGGTCCATTGGGATTGTGTACAGTGGCAGTGAACGGGAAGGGGTTTGGGTCCATTGGGATTGTGTACAGTGGGAGTGAACGGGAAGGGGTTTGGGATTGAGATTGTGTACAGTGGTAGTTTACAGGAAGGGGTTTGGTATTGGGATTGTGTACGGTGGGACTGAACGGAAAGCGGTTTGGGATTGGGATTGTGTAATGTGGGATTGTACAGGAAGGGGTTTGGGATTGGGACTGTGTACAGTGGTAGTAAACGGGAAGGGGTTTGGGATTGGGATTGTGCACAGTGGGAGTGAACGGGAAGCGGTTTGGGATTGGGATTGTGTAATGTGGAATTGTACAGGAAGGGTTTTGGGATTGGGAAAGTGTACAGTGGTAGTGAATGGGAAGGGGTTTGGGATTGGAATTGTGTACAGTGGGAGTGAACGGGAAGGGGTTTGATATTGTGATTGTGTACAGGGGGAGTGAACGGGAAGGGGTTCGGGTCCATTGGGATTGTGCACAGTGGGAGTGAACAGGAAGGGGATCGGTTCCATTGGGATTGTGTACAGTGGGAGTGAACGGGAAGGGGTTTGGGATTGGGATTGTGTACAGTGGGAGTGAACGGGAAGGGGTTTGGGATTGGGATTGTGTACAGTGGGAGTGTACAGGAAGTGGTTTGGGATTGGGATTGTGTACAGTGGGAGTGTACCGGAAGTGGTTTTAGATTGGGATTGTGCACAGTGGGAGTGAGTGGGAAGGGGTTTGGGATTGGGATTGTGTACAGTGGGAGTGACCGGGAAGGGGTTTGGGTGAATCGGGATTGTGTACAGTGGGAGTGAACGTGAAGGGGTTTGGGTCCATTGGGTTTGTGTACAGTGGGAGTGAACAGGAAGGGGTTTGGTTGCATTGGGATTGTGTACAGTGGGAGTGAACGGGAAGGGGTTTGGTTCCATTGGGATTGTGTACAGTGGGAGTGAATGGGAAGGGTTTAGGGATTGGGATTGTGTTCAGTGGGAGTGTACAGGAAGGGGTTTGGGATTGGGATTGTGTACAGTGGGAGTGAACAGGAAAGGTTTTGGTTCCATTGGGATTGTGTACAGTGGGAGTGAACTGGGAAAGGGTTTGGTTCCATTGGGTTTGTGTACATTGGGAGTGAACAGGAAGGGGTTTGGCATTGGGATTGTGTACAGTGGGAGTGAATGGGAAGGGGTTTGGGTCAATTGGGATTGTGTACAGTGGGAGTGAACGGGAAGGGGTTTGGGATAGGGATTGTGTTCAGTGGGAGTGAACGTGAAGGGGATTGGGATTGGGATTGTGTACAGTGAGAGTGAACGGGAAGGGTTTTGGGATTGGGATTGTGTACACTGGGAGTGAACGGGAAGGGGTTTGGGATTGGGATTGTGTACAGTGGGAATGAATGGAATGGGGTTTGGGATTGGGATTGTGTACAGTGGGAGTGAATGGGAACGGGTTTGGGATTGGGATTGTCTACAGTGGGACAGAACGGGAAGGTCTTTGGGATTGGGATTGTGTACAGTCGGAGTGTACAGGAAGGGGTTTGGGATTGGGATTGTGTACAGTGGGAGTGAACAGGAACGGGTTTGGGATTGGGATTGTGCACAGTGGGAGTGAACGGGAAGGGGTTTGGTTCCATTGGGATTGTGTACAGTGGGAGTGAACGGGAAGGGGTTTGGGATTGGGATTGCGTACAATGGGAGTGAACGGGAAGGGGTTTGGGTCCATTGGGATTGTGTACAGTGGGAGTGAACGGGAACGAGTTTGGGTCCATTGGGATTGTGTACAGTGGGATTGAACGGGAAGGGGTTTGGGATTGGGATTGTCTACAGTGGGAGTGAACGGGAAGGTGTTTGGGATTGGGATTGTGTACAGTGGGAGTGAACGGGAAGTGGTTTGGGTCCGTTGGGATTGTGTACAGTGGGAGTGAACGGGAAGGGGTTTGGGTCCTTTGGGATTGTGCACAGTGGGAGTTAAGCGGAAGGGGTTTGGGTCCAATGGGATTGTGTACAGTGGGAGTGAAGGGGAAGTTGTTTGGGTCCATTGGGATTGTGTACAGTGGGAGTGAACGGGAAGTTGTTTGTGTCCATTGGGATTGTGTACAGTGGGAGTGAACGGGAAGGGGTTTGGGTCCATTGGGATTGTGTACAGTGGGAGTGAACGGGAAGTTGTTTGGGTCCATTGGGATTGTGTACAGTGGGAGTGAACGGGAAGAGGTTTGGGTCCATTGGGATTGTGTACAGTGGCAGTGAACGGGAAGGGGTTTGGGTCCATTGGGATTGTGTACAGTGGGAGTGAACGGGAAGGGGTTTGGGATTGAGATTGTGTACAGTGGTAGTTTACAGGAAGGGGTTTGGTATTGGGATTGTGTACGGTGGGACTGAACGGAAAGCGGTTTGGGATTGGGATTGTGTAATGTGGGATTGTACAGGAAGGGGTTTGGGATTGGGACTGTGTACAGTGGTAGTAAACGGGAAGGGGTTTGGGATTGGGATTGTGCACAGTGGGAGTGAACGGGAAGCGGTTTGGGATTGGGATTGTGTAATGTGGAATTGTACAGGAAGGGTTTTGGGATTGGGAAAGTGTACAGTGGTAGTGAATGGGAAGGGGTTTGGGATTGGAATTGTGTACAGTGGGAGTGAACGGGAAGGGGTTTGATATTGTGATTGTGTACAGGGGGAGTGAACGGGAAGGGGTTCGGGTCCATTGGGATTGTGCACAGTGGGAGTGAACAGGAAGGGGATCGGTTCCATTGGGATTGTGTACAGTGGGAGTGAACGGGAAGGGGTTTGGGATTGGGATTGTGTACAGTGGGAGTGAACGGGAAGGGGTTTGGGATTGGGATTGTGTACAGTGGGAGTGTACAGGAAGTGGTTTGGGATTGGGATTGTGTACAGTGGGAGTGTACCGGAAGTGGTTTTAGATTGGGATTGTGTACAGTGGGAGTGAGTGGGAAGGGGTTTGGGATTGGGATTGTGTACAGTGGGAGTGAACGGGAAGGGATTTGGGTCCATTGGGATTGTGTACAGTGGGAGTGAACGGGAAGGGGTTTGGGACCATTGGGAATGTGTACAGTGTGAGTCAGCGGGAAGGGGTTTGGGTCTGTTGGGATTGTGTACAGTGGGAGTGAACGGGAAGGGGTTTGGGACCATTGGGAATGTGTACAGTGTGAGTGAGCGGGAAGGGGTTTGGGTCCGTTGGGATTGTGTACAGTGTGAGTGAGCGGGAAGGGGTTTGGGTCCATTGGGATTGTATACGGTGGGAGTGAACGGGAAGTGGTTTGGGTGAATCGGGATTGTGTACAGTGGGAGTGAACGGGAAGGGGTTTGGGTCCATGGGAATTGTGTACAGTGGGAGTGAACGGGAAGGGGTTTGGGTCCATTGGGATTGTGTACAGGGGGAGTGAATGGGAAGGGGTTTTGTGTCCATTGGGATTGTGTACAGTGGGAGTGAACGGGAAGGGGTTTGGATCCGTTGGGATTGTGTACAGTAGGAGTGAGCGGGAAGGGGTTTGGGTCTGTTGGGATTGTGTGCAGTGGGAGTGAACGGGAAGGGGTTTAGCTCCATTCGGAATGTGTACAGCGGTACTGAACGGGATGGGTTTTGCGTCCATTGGGATTGTGTACAGTGGGAGTGAAGGGGAAGGAGTTTGGGTCCATTGGGATTGTGGACAGTGGGAGTGAACGGGAAGGGGTTTGGGTCCAATGGAATTGTGTACAGTGGGAGTGAACGGGAAGGGGTTAGGGTCCATTGGGAATCTGTACAGTGGGTGTGAACAGTAAGGGGTTTGGGTCCATTGGGATTGTGTACAGTGGGAGTGAACGGGAAGGGGTTTGGGATTTGGATTGTGTACAGTGGAGTGTACAGGAAGGGTATTGGGATTGTGTACAGTGGGAGTGAACAGGAAGGGGTTTGGGATTGGGATTGTGTACAGTGGGAGTGAAGAGGAAGGGGTTTGGGATTGGGATTCCGTACAGTGTGAGTGTACAGGAAGGGGCTTGGGATTGGGATTGCGTACAGTGGGAATGAACGGGAATGGCTTTGGGATTTGCATTGTGTACAGTGGGAGTGAACGGTAAACTGTTTGGGATTGGGATTTTGTACAGTGGGAGTGAACGGGAAGGGGATTGGGATTGGGATTGTGTACAGTGGGAGTGAGTGGGAAGGGGTTTGGGTTTGGGATTGTGTACAGTGGGAGTGAACGGGAAGGGATTTGGGTCCATTGGGATTGTGTACAGTGGGAGTGAACGGGAAGGGGTTTGGGACCATTGGGAATGTGTACAGTGTGAGTGAGCGGGAAGGGGTTTGGGTCCGTTGGGATTGTGTACAGTGGGAGTGAACGGGAAGGGGTTTGGGACCATTGGGAATGTGTACAGTGTGAGTGAGCGGGAAGGGGTTTGGGTCCGTTGGGATTGTGTACAGTTTGAGTGAGCGGGAAGGGGTTTGGGTCCATTGGGATTGTGTACGGTGGGAGTGAACGGGAAGTGGTTTGGGTGAATCGGGATTGTTTACAGTGGGAGTGAACGGGAAGGGGTTTGGGTCCATGGGAATTGTGTACAGTGGGAGTCAACGGGAAGCGGATTGTGTCCATTGGGATTGTGTACAGTGGGAGTGAACGGGAAGGGGTTTGGGTCCGTTGGGATTGTGTACAGTAGGAGTGAGCGGGAAGGGGTTTGGGTCTGTTGGGATTGTGTGCAGTGGGAGTGAACGGGAAGGGGTTTAGCTCCATTCGGAATGTGTACAGCAGTACTGAACGGGATGGGTTTTGCGTCCATTGGGATTGTGTACAGTGGGAGTGAATGGGAAGGAGTTCGGGTCCATTGGGATTGTGGTCAGTGGGAGTGAACGGGAATGGGTTTGTGTCCATTGGGATTGTGTACAGTGAGAGTGAACGGGAAGGGGTTTGGGTCCAATGGAATTGTGTACAGTGGGAGTGAACGGGAAGGGGTTTGGGATTGGGATTGTGTACAGTGGGAGTGAACGGGAAGGGGTTTGGGATTGGGATTGTGTACAGTGGGAGTGAACGGGAAGGGGTTTGGGATTGGGATTGTGTACAGTGGGAGTGAACGGGAAGGGGATTGGGATTGGGATTGTGCACAGTGGGAGTGAACGGGAAGGGGATTGGGATTGGGATTGTGTACAATGTGAATGGATGTTTGGAGACTGATTCTGTTCTTCGAGGAGAAGACTGTGTTTTTCTCGAATCATTTTCTATGATCATTAATATTTAACCTGCAGCTGCTATATTTAGACTCAGTTCAGGAAAAGTTTGAGGACTGTACGGGGTGGGGGGGGAGAGAGAGAGAGATAGAGAGAGAGACAGACAGAGACAGGGAGAGAGAGGGATGGATAGAGAGAGAGAGCGGGATGGGGAGAGGGAGAGAGAGAGGGATGGGGAGAGGGAGAGAGGGATGGGGAGAGGGAGAGAGAGAGGGATGGGGAGAGGGACAGGGAGAGAGGGATGGGGAGAGGGAGGGAGAGAGGGATGGGGAGAGGGACAGGGAGAGGGATGGGGAGAGTGAGAGAGAGAGGGATGGGGAGAGGGAGAGAGGGATGGTGAGAGGGACAGGGAGAGAGGGATGGGGAGAGGGACAGGGAGAGAGGGATGGGGAGAGGGAGAGAGAGAGGGATGGGGAGAGGGACAGGGAGAGAGGGATGGGGAGAGGGAGAGAGAGAGGGATGGGGAGAGGTAGGGAGAGAGAGAGAGAGGGATGGGGAGAGGTAGGGATAGAGAGAGAGAGGGAGAGGGAGGGAGAGAGGGATGGAGAGAGGGATGAGGAGAGAAATGGGGAGAGGGAGGGAGAGAGGGATGGGGAGAGGGAGAGAGGGATGGGGAGAGGGAGAGAGAGAGGGAGGGAGGGAGGGATGCGGAGAGGGAGGGAGAGAGGGGGATGGGGAGAGGGATGAGTAGAGGGACAGGGAGAGGTCTCTGTGGGCTGGGCTGGGAGTGGGGATGATGTTTGCTGGAATAACCGGAGTTTTCTCTCCTGTCTCTGCAGTTTTCCAGTCAGGATGAGGGGAGGTGTCTCTCCCACAGGAGACGGAGATGAGCGATGGGTTCACCCTGTGGGAGCGGCTGGTCGGAGGGAGTGAGGAGAGAGAGAGAGAGACGGACACTCACTCTCCAGACTGAGCCGGGAACCCAGGAATAATTCACTTCACCACCCAGACCCACATCTCATCTCACATACCCTCTGAGGGGGCGGGGGGGGGGAGGGGGCGGGATGGGGAGGGGGCGGGGGGGGGAGGGAGGGGAGGGGGGGGGAGGGGAGGGAGGTTGGAGGTAGGGGGAGTGGAGGTGGAGGTGGAGGGGGAGGGGGTTGGGAGTGGGGGAGGGAAGTGAGTGGTGGGGGAGGGTGGGGGAGGGAGTGGGAGGGGGTAGCGGGGGGAGGGGGGATGGGAGTGAGTGGAGGGGTAGGGGGAGTGGGGAGGGGCTGGGGGAGGGGAGTGAGTGGAGGGGGAGGGGGAGGGGAGTGAGTGATGGGGGGAGGGGAGTGGGGGAGGGGGAGGGGAGTGAGTGGAGGGGGGTGGGTGGGGGTGGGGAGGGTGGGGGAGTGAAGGGGGGAGGGGGAGTGAGTGGAGGGGGAGGGGGGAGGGGAGGGGGGAGGGGGAGTGGGGGAGTGGGGATGGTATTGGGGGAGGGTGGGGTTGTGTTATTGGGGGAGGGGGAGGGGAGTGAGTGATGGGGGGAGGGGGAGGGGGGAGGGGGGTGGGGGGAGTGGGGGTGGGGAGTGGGGGTGGGGGAGTGGGGGTGGGGGGAGTGGGGGTGGGGGAGTGGGGGGAGGGGGGGTGGGGGAGTGGGGGTGGGAGTGGGGGGAGGGGGAGTGGGGGTGGGGGAGTGGGGTGGGGGAGTGGGGGTGGGGGAGTGGGGGTGGGGGGGTGGGGGGGTGGGGGGAGTGGGGGTGGGGGGAGTGGGGGGAGTGGGGGGTGGGGGTGGGGGAGTGGGGGTGGGGGGGGGAGTGGGGTGGGGGGGAGTGGGGGTGGTGGGGGTGGGGGGTTGGGT